>NW_009945058.1:0-55518 GCF_000696875.1 Nestor notabilis | reverse complement strand
AGCAGGAACGGTACAACTGTACTTTCGTAAGTACAGTTTCATTCAGTGGTTATCCAATGTATATTGAGCCATATGAAGGCTTCTGTAATTTATTCATACTATCTCATTTGCACAGACAAATGCATAAAATGCTCATATCTGTACAGAAAAAATGATAACCTTCTATGAATTTAAAATCTACCTATAACTCCACTTACTGTGGTCAAAACAAGACAAGAACTTATCTTTTCAAACTCCTTTAAACTTCCTGTATCATCCCCTTTGAAAAAGTCTTTCAAGAAACTCAGCCTGTATATCACAGAGGTGGAATTTCTAGGAGGAATGAAATTGTGAAATGGTGATCTTGTTTCTTTTCTTTTGGCAGGTCCTGTATAGCTTATTCAGCAGTATTTCCGTTCCTGCCTTTTTCAGGAACACACTCAGATTAGATTTTCGGTAGAGTCCTACATTCAAACCACAGTGAGTTTATAAGAATTGAGAGGATTCACAAAAGACCCTGGAGGTGCAGATAATTTGCAGTAGTTGTTGTCTAAAGATGATGGAAACTCAAAACCTTTATTCTATGCCTCTGGACTAATAATTGTTCCTCTAACTAGAAATGAATATTATTCTACTTATGTAGTGTACTTTCTTCTTTACTAAGTAGCTAAAAGGAGTCATGACTAAGGCAAAGTAAAACTATTCCCCTGGTTTATAGGTGGTTATTCCTTTTTTTTTACCCTGCTAAATAAGCACTTTTCTAAATAAGTTATAATATTCAGATGGTTTCTAAAAGAAAAAAAAAAAAAAAATTAGGTTTTGATCACTATTTTGTTAGCTAATGCTATGGGAAGAAGACCCAGGGAAATGTGCCATATCTTATTTTGTATTATATTTTACTATAAATTAATTATTATTTTCCATTCTTTTTCATAAAATATTCTACATTAGGTTCCAAAGAACTGTAGCATGTTTACTTATGACAGCCATTTCTTATCCTTAGATTTTACTACTCCCATTGCTTATACTCTGCAATTTCCTTATCTCAAAAACAACTGAGAATGGGAAGAAGTTGGTATTTAAGAGGACACCAACAAAATTAAACAAGAAGAGAACCATAAGAGAGTCAGATGGGATCACAATTTATGAAGCCATTCTTAGGGTGTCAGGTACCTTGAGGAACTTCTTGCTTTTAGTACTAGGTGAATCAATCATATTGAATGCCTTGATATAAATTCCCTAGGGGATGCCTGATACAGCTCAGTTTCTCAGTCACTAATGAGTCATAACACTTTGTCAAAAAATTGCTCCCCAGCACTTCAGGTTCAAGTAGAGGGAATTCTTAACTCACACCAGTGCTCCACAGGAGGCCTCTAACAAAGCAAGATAAGGTCTGTAGGCAGACAAGGTACCTTTTATTCTACCACCTGGTGTGGATGGAGAAATTAAGATATTCTTTCAGGCACACAGGCCCTTTTTTAGGTTTGAAATAACTAAAACCTAATACTAGTAGAGCCCAATGGCTCACAGTTTAGTTAGGTATGTATCAATTAGACCATCTTTGAAAGAAGAGATAGTTAATGACTGTGGAGTAGAAAAGATGCAATTTGAGGGAGAGAGAGGCAGAGAGATGGTAAGGTACTTTCAGCCCAGGGAAAAGAGAAGGAAAAGTATCCTGTGGAACATGGGGGGGTTGAGAGGGAGAGGTATAGAGATTCTACTCTGCTATAAAATCAGTACCTCTCTATAGAGCCCATGATTATCACTAGAAAGATAAATGTTAGTTCTCAGCATCTCTCAAAGATTTTTTGTAGGTTCTTCTTTTTTCACCAATTATAACTGCACTTTAACAAATTATACCATCTCCACTTACTGCTTCCTTTCTACTGCCTTCCTTGTGTTCCTATCACCTTTGATATTACAAAGCAAGGAAGAAAAGACAATTATGATCTAATAACTGAAAAGAATAATTGTCTATAATTGATAAAAGAAAGAAAGAAAGGTTGATAAACTACATGCAATTTCCGTTTGTCACATATTGACCCAAAACATCATAATTCAGTTCTATTTCTTTGTAAGGTTATGTGGTCTGGACAGTACAGTAGAACAGTACAATACAGTCTGGACAGGACAACAGAAAATATGTCAATACTACCTGTACACATATGTGGCAGCAGAGCCTTTCTCTTGTGAACCTGTGCATGCACACAATTGAAAGATAGGTTACATCTGTATGTCTTTCTACATCTGCTTTTTCTGAATTACTTTTCAGCCAAACTTTCTGCAAACTTTATTTCTAGCCATTATCTATGTTTAAGACATCTCAAATATTCTTGTTAGTTGTACATAAGCACAGTTAATGAAAGAAATTTGTTTTTCTTCTTAATAGCAATACATGTAGTTTATTGTCGTGGTTTAAGCCCAGCCGGTAACTCAGAACCACGCAGCTGCTCGCTCACTCCCCCCTTTCTTCCCCTGCTTCTGGAGGGATGGGGAGGAGAATCGGAAGACTGTAACTCCCACGGGTTGAGATAAGAGCAGTCCAGTAACTAAGGTACAATACAAACCACTACTACTGCTACCACCAATAATAATGATAAGGGAAATAATAAGGGGAGAGAATAACATTGCTCACGACCTTATGACCAACACCCAGCCCAGCCTGAGCAGCGATCTGGGCCTTCCTGGTAGTTCCCCTCAGTGTATACACTGGGCATGACGTGCTGTGGTATGGAATACCCCTTTGGCTAGTTAAGGTCAGGTGTCCTATCTCTGCTTGCTCCCAGCTTCCTGTGCCCCTTGTCACTGGCAAAGCATGAGACTGAAAAGTCCTTGACCAGAGTAAACATCACTTAGCAACAACTAAAAACATTGGTGTGTTATCAGCATTCTTCTCAGGCTAAAGTTGAAAACACAGCACTGCACCAGCTACTAAGAAACAGAAAAATAACTGTCAGCTGTAGCTGAACCCAGGACATTTATAATGAAACGTGAAAATACTAACACTAGACATTAATGAAAACTGTAGTATGAGCAGAAAGTGACAAACTTATTCATGTTACTGGTAGGCTTCTAATAAGCATATTATAGATGGATATACAAACGTTGTAGATCTCAACTAGTTAAGTGGTCTTTAGTTCCCTGTGGATGTAGGAGACATTTAATCAACAAAACCAAGCAGCTTAGCACAAAGACAAAGTAAATAGCTCCAGGACACTAACACAGGGTCAGAGCTTCCACACATCCTGAATGATTTGACATTGTTTATTTCAATTTCTAAACAGTAGATGTTTTCCTGCATTTACGATGACTTCAAACAGTCACACCAACGTGCATATACACACACATGCATATTTACATGTGTACGTGTGCATGAGTGTTCATAAATGTGATGTTTAGCAATCAGAAGGCTGCTTTTTATTTTCCTTCTTCCCCTCTTTCCTTCTTTCCTTTTTTCAGTCCTTTCTTCCTTTCTCCCTTCCTTCCTTCCTGCCTTCCTGCCTTCCTTCTTGCCTGCCTGCCTTTTCTTTATTTTTCTGCTTTTCTTTTTCTTTCTTTCTCATTCTCTCTCTTTCTCCCTCCCCCTCACACACCTTCTCTTTCCTGCCTTTCTCCCTTTCTTGACTGCTAGAAAGAAAGGAAATAACAACAGAAATTTGGATAATGTAGTTCTTCAGAGTGTGATTCATTTCTCTTAATTTTAGACACATAAGATGAAGTCATCTAAGTTCCCTCCACATGAACTGACATGTGGATCAACTGCCTCCATTACTTCTAAAAGAAATTTAAGTAAGTCTCTGCTTGCAGCTAAAGACAGATGAACGTAAGTGTCTACTCAGAGGTCTCTGGAGAGCTATTCAGAACCCAGTGTGGACACCAACATCTGATCAGCTGTGTGGCTTTCCAGGTTCTATCTTCTGAGCAGACTAGGTGTCAAAATGGAGGCTAGGCATGAGACACCACAAAACTTGAATAAGACCCCCAAGATGCCTAAGTTCAGGAAACTCATACTCTGACTTTTATTTAACTAAGAGTAGATTTAGTTATAGCATTAAGATTTATTAGAAATAATAAATATCTATAGATTGAAAATTATCTTCTATTTTTAATATAAGTAGGACTGTATTTTATATAGGATGAAGTGGCTTCAATGGAAAATTTGCACTTATTTAAACATTTCTATATGAAGATCCCAAGTCATTCTACAAGTATAGATACATTAAGCTAAAAGAATTTTGCATTCCAGATTCTCTTTTTTAAATGGTACATCATAACAAAATGAAATGTTCTGTAGTGCGTGAACAATGTGCCATGAAAAATACAAATCTCATACATGAATGCTATGGAATAATGCATTTCCTGATCACAGAAACTTGATTGACTGATACAATTTAATATGTGTTAGCTGAACATGTTCTCCAAAGAGTTTAATTCACTACAGATTCAGATCCAGAGACAATAAATTTTGATAAGCTCTCCTGCACCCTAGTCTCTGAGTGAATCTATACTGTGACTATAGAGAAAAGAATATCTTTCACTTCCTGCTAATCTCTAGCCTCTCCAACTGTGAAAGTTTCTCTTGTGTTTTTTTACAAGATTAAAAGGTTCACAAAATTTGCCTTCTTTCTTGCTTAAAAATCCATATTCATGATCTCTCTATTATGTTAATCTCTTAATCAGATTTCATACTCTAAGATTTCTGTATCTTTAGCTAAAAATAGTACTGATCCTGGATCCTGGTCAAATCTCTTTTATTTAAGGGTGTACACTGACATCTTCCCTATCAAGCAAGCTAAAAAAAACCCAAAAGAAGCCAAAACCAATGTCATTGCTCTAGAAGACTCTTAAGAGACAGACTCAGATTATTTCCTGTGGGACCTACAACCAATAGCATTTACACTACTAAAATAGATTGTTAAGGATACTTGTTTTGCAATGTCTCTAGACTTTGGAAATCCATATATTTGGTCTTGCCATTATGTTTTCAACTCTGAAAATATCTACATCCCTAATCATAATTACATATGCACTCCCCCTAAATACCCCAATAGCTGGCAGAATCAACAAGGAAGAACCAAGACATGGGAGCCCTTCTGTGTGTAGTCAGAGCACTACTCGCACTTGCCACTTGCATCCAGTCAAGCTGAAAACACAATACAGAAAATATTATATTGCCTGCAGTGATTCTGCATAACATCCTAGTGCTTACTGCCTCAATCCATAAAGTAGAAAACTTAGGCCTCCTCAGAAATCAAGCAGGATTGAATCCACTGGCATTAATCCCATACCAGTGAACTAAGTGTAAATATGAAGCTTGGATTAAAGGCTACTGTTCATGCCAGCCATCAGTACTAACTCATATTTCCTTTTATGACCAAAATGTTTTGTAACTGCTACGTTCTATTGTAAAGATACAGATGTATCCTTAAAAATGTATGAGCAGAGGAGACAGAAAATTCAAAAGCACCGAGCCTATGCAATGGAACTCAGTTTTCTACAAGAGATAAGTAAACTACAGATATCTCTGTCAGAGTATGTGAAAAATTTATTTCTTCAATTTACTTTTTCTTCACACAAAGTTCTATACATAAGAAACCACATTAATGAATTAAACTCTTTCTCCTACTTATTTTTAAATAATGTCACTGACATTCCTGTACATCCAGCTATGCAAGCTCTGGGATCTTTTTGAGTACAGAAAGAAATTTCAGGTTCTCTTAACAAATCTATTTAAAAATAATTCTTAATTATGTGTACTATTTGTCTATAACTATTGTAAATATCCATAACTTAGTATAATCCTCTATTACTTAAGGAAAAAATTAACAGTGCTAAACTGTTCTAGCAGAAACTGGAATTCCCCTCAAATACAAAAAAAAAAAAAAAAACAAAACCACAAACCAACTATCTTTTAAGTATGTTTTGCTTTGAGTTGGTTTCTTCATTTTATAGATCCTCATAATTTTCTGTTACTTTGTAACAGGAAAATATAAACATAGAAATCAAAACTCCTTTCAAAGGGAAAGCTGAAGTATTGGTTCAGAAAAAGTCAATCCGCAACATTTTCACATCTTGAAATTACTATTGCCCATATCCACAAATTTTTATGCATGTCTAGTTAAAGCATTGTTATAAACCATCGCTAGTATTTGCATATCATGTCTGTAGCTTTTGTACTTCAAACTCCTGAGAAAAAGGTTGGAGCTGGGAATGTTTGGAATAAACTCCAGCAGGTGGAGATAAAGAGTAGTAACAAACGACGTGCCTTCAAATAGCGCAGTCTGGTTTTCATCATCTGGGAGTTTGTGTGGTTTAAGTGACACCACTTGACAGAGAAGGATGACTGATTCAGTGCTACAACCACTGCCACCCTTAGTCTGCAAAACCAGTAGACTGCCTGGTGCCTCTGTGCTGGCTGTGCCTTTGGTTAATCACGATGGCAGCTGGCCGACAGGACGCTCCAGCTCAAAGCCAAGCTACCCTGATTCACTGCCTTGACCTGAAGTGACTAACGATGCAGGAGAATAATATTTAGCAGTAATGAAGGTTGCTGAAAACTCCTAAGGTCACCTATGTGTGTTTAGCATTTGTTTGTTCTTGCCAGATGACCAACAGGAAAGGCTGGTTGCACAGACAACATATGCCTAGGAATTTGAAAGAGAGGGAGCAGGAATCTTATCTAGGAATGGGTAAATGATGAACAGACAGGAGTTTTAGGTTATATTTGTAGCTTGTAGTAATTCAGACAGAAGCACAAATCTCACTGTCTTTTTCCTTGCTGCTCATAGTAATTCACTGCAGAAGGAGCCAAAATGAAAAATTAACTCTCTCCCTCACAGGCATCAAGTCAGGACAGTCAATAGATTGTGTAACAAAAGAAACCTCCTCAATTATGATAACTACGTGTTGTGTAATAGCACAATTTGTAGACTGACTGTGAGAACATCATCATGAAAATATTGCCTCACAGCAAAACCATAGGTCCTGAGATCCTGACACATTCATTTTTTATTTCTATATCCTAAAACCATTTTCTGGGTTATGAGCACAACCTCGAGTCTTCCATAATGGGATCTAGAAGACACATTATCCACAGCAGCAGCATTACTAACAGGGTATTTGTCTTCCCTCTGTCTCCTAACAAACTTAAGTTTATTATTACCCCCTTTTTCATCACTAGGAACAGGTAATCTGATGAGGCACACATGCCAGGCATTTTTGACTCTTTTAGAAAATTGCGTGCAAAATACTGGAGACATTGTGAGGGTTACAGTGTAGCCTATGAAGGGAAACTGCCCATGGCTGAAAGACATGGAACTCAAATAACAATTTGTTTTCAAAATGGAAATGGTCTTCTAGATTAGGCATTCAGTACTGTTTCTGTGTCATAGATCTCTCATGTGCTCTAATAAAGTCTCTGAACACTGCCATTCACTGGATCACACAATAATTATGGGCTTTATTGTGCAGACTAACACCAGCTCCTATACTGGAGCCTGCATGTGAGAGGTGGCTGGAGCTGCATCATGACAGAGGGAGCACTGCCACTTTTATGATTGGGGAATAGAGCTTGGACATTCTCCTGTTTCACCAATCTGTTCTAAGGAGTGGATTTGGCATTGCCAGGAAACCTTGGAATTAAGAGGTCTTGTGCTCCTTTGTGTGACAAGAGCAGAATTCAGCATAGTCGTCATATAACCTATCCAAGGAAGAGGGAAAGTCACCCTGGGGTGCCGTTGCATTGAAAGAGTTTTAGTTTTAAAATTTCTGTTTTCTCAGCATGTAAGTTAGCATCCAACTCATATTCTGAGAGTGGATGAATGTTAAAAAATGTTAGAGCTGTTCTTTACTCACTGTACTTGAATTTTAGGGATTTTTTTTTAGCATTAAGGAAAATCTCAGTCCAATGGAAAATTACTATAATAGACATTTTGATGCAGCAAAGAAAATGTAAATTATACCAGTTTCTTTCTCAAACTTATTCACTCTCATCTAAGAGTGGTCTTGGGGTACAAGGATCAAAGCAAAAAGACCACATAAGTAATGTTATTCTGAGTAGCTTGCTGGAGCCATTCAACTTCATATTTCAAAATTTAGTGTTTTGCTTACATCAGTTAACAAATACCTGTTTTTCATTTAATTTAGCATTTTAGGTTATTTCCCTAACAACACGATAATAGGAACCTGAATCATCTATCCTTCAAATAGAAAGATTTTAATATGCTGATTGCCTTATTCTAGCATCTTGACAAGAATTTAGGGTTTTATCGAAAGAGATAACTCTAACTTTTAAATTGTCTTTTTCTGTCCTTGAAGAAGAATTTACCTATAGTAAACAAAGCACTGAACTACCATTATGTTCTTAAATTCACAGGCTGATTCCAGTAACAGCACATTGTCAATATTACCCTGTAAATCAGTAGGGTCTATAAAATTAGTTTTATTTCCAAAACATTTGATTATTTTACACAATGACTATTAGTAATAAATGTAGTTTCTGCTCTCTCAAGAGCTTCTGTTTTTCTAAATATTTCAAATGCAGAAAGACAAATTCCTGTGATTCTAATTTGTTTTGCCTTCATAATTGTTTGAGATATTTAAGCCCAGCTTTTGAAAATATACAACTTAATCCTCTTTGTGCTTGCTTTTATAGTCCGCCTTTTCTGAAATTAGGTACTGTATAGCATCTGGGGTAAGATATGTGACAGTCAGTACTGAAATCTATCTTCAGAATACTAATAGTTTTGTCATATAATTTTCAATAAGCTTGAAAAGCAGATAATTATCATACTATTTTTGTTTCTGATTTGAATGACCAAAAGAACTGTATAATTCTTTTACTAGTATGAAATTCGTATAACCATCCACATAACTACAACAAACCACAGATCACATCTAATGAAATAAAATAAGTATGTGGTTTATTTAAAAATGTTACGAAGACCCATAAAGTCTTCAAATCCTGAAGGCTCTTTTGTAAAATTTTCTCTCTTACAAGAATACATTTTTTGTGTGGTCCTTAGCACCTCAGGATTGGAGAGAGAGCAATGAAGGTTTGTATTGGGCCAATGTTGTACTTGCATGCAGTAGTCTAATGCTTTCTTAAGTAAAAACTCTGAATACATATGTAGACAAACAGATACGATATACTTTGTTTATTCTACATGTCTGTCTGTGATCATAAACTCTCGGTAAATATTTGCTCTTTGGAGAGTAGACTTAACATACTTGTATTTACTTGCAATTAGAATGCTGCTTTCCTGATGACTGTTGCATGGACTGCTGTATTTCATCAGTGACATAACACAATGTAAAGATAAGAGTTAAATGGAAAGAAGTCTGTTGTGAATATGGTCCTGATCTGCTTCTGAAATCAGCAGTTTATGGTAGTTGTATTTGGACAATTTTTCACATCTTTAATCTCATTGCAGTTTGACACTATAAGATCCCAAATCTGTAATTATTTCTCTGGTGTCCGTTTTTGGGTTGTTATTTTTTTTTGGGGGTGTGTGTGTGTGTTGTGTTATGTGGGTTTGGTTTAAATTTCTTTTGTTTGGGGTTTTTTTTTCTTTAATAAATGCCATCATTTTACAGCCTCTAGCATGTTTGTAAAGAACAAAAATGCTTTTCTTCTTTCCTTATATGGTTTATTGACTATTATGTACCCAACACTTCCAAATTACTTCCAAAGGCAATAAAGTAACAGGATAAATTCTAAGAAAAAAATGTATGACTTAAATTATGGAATTCACTTGTTGACTCTAAAAACAGAAAAGTCAACATTAATGCTGTATTTTTTTTTTTATGGTATTTAAGGTTTTGAGACTAAATGCAAAAAGGTCCTTTTATTTTGCCATACTGCAACAGTCCAAAGGGATTGACTTAGTATATAGGAGATATTTATGATGCAAGGAATATAACAGTCCTTCGGTAGTTCCAAGCCTGCAATGGTGGTATGCTTTTTCATTTACGTTCATAGCTTTGTTTACTAAGGTAAAATGAGCCTAAAGCACACTGTGTTATTATACACATAATTGTACAATATATATATATGGACCATGTTCTCAGCTGTTATAAACCAGCCTAGCTCTGCTAATTGCAGTACAGTTAAACTGATGCAGCCAATATGGCAATATATTATCCATGTACACACATAAAAACACGTTCATCCCACACAAACCCACTTACACACATGTAGTTACGGCAAGCAATTCCAAACAAAGTTTCTGTCATCTAATTTTTTCCTCTCATCCCCCTTGTGAATTCAAAATTTCCACTTTACTATCTCTGCTTTCTTATCACTTACCTTTCACTTTCAGAATTATTCAATTGAAAAACATTATTTTGTCCCTTTTTGAATAGCTAGTGTACATCTTCCTTTGAATTCATTTCTTATGCTTTTTACAGCAAAAATTCAAACTCTTATCATCTATGTCCATGATTTTGTCCTACTTTTGATATTACAACTGTATTCATTTCTTTCCAGATTTCACTTTCAATTTTATCATAGACAGTATATTTTTATGGGAACTTAAATAAATTTTCTGTATTTTGTAAATTATTTCTGAAATATTTCCTCAACCACTGCTGTACAAACTGGGTACAATTAATTGGCATGAACTGAAGAATATTTTTGTGTTGTGCAGTCATTGCTTTTCCTTTGTGATTTTAATATAAAGAATGTATTTACAATTAAGTACTATTCAAGGATATGCAAATTCTGTATATGATGGTTTCAAATCTATTACATGTTTTGAAACTATTGAGCTATCAACAGGTAGAGACAGTAGCAGAGATAAACAATACATAACTGCTTCCTTTCTCTTCCACCTCTGGACACTACAAGTGCCATTTCAACTACAGAATATTTGCCTTATACAAGTCTACCGAAACACACAGAAGAGAGAAATTTATATTCCTTATTTCTGCCTGCTTATAACAGTGAATGCAAAAATTCATAACTTTTCTGTTCTGTGACAATTATCCTATTTATAATGTTGCTATGAGGATCATATTTCTGCCCTGCTACCCACTCCCAGTGTACTGGAGTTGAACACTAACAGGCTGAATCTTGGAATAAGCAAAACAAAGATCACGTAGAAAGTAGGTCGTGCAACAGAGTCTAGGCATGCTACAGAACATATTTCCTTGATTAAAAAGATACTGTCCTACAGCTTATAACATTATGCAGGATCTCCTTTGGATAACAAGTAATTCATGAAGTCATATCTTCAGCAAAGTCATTGCTCCTTCATTGACATTGAGAAATATACAAGCTAACTCTCAAAGAATAGAAAAGTTCTCACAAATGAGAAGATAAATATCTGTAATCCAACAGGATGCATTGATGCAGTGCTCTGGAAATGGGTAGGAATCTTAGAAGCTGCTGTCCCAGCACAAAGCAGCAACCACTCCATCTTTTTATTTTAAATTTGAGAAAATACCCATACAGCATTAAGATCAGAAACAGAATTTAAGAAAATATTTGCTACTGCTCATGTCTGTCCCCTTAATCAATGAAAGATTTTTATTTTTTTCAATTTTGAAATGTGTCACTTGAGTTCTGACCATTTAAATGGTAAAAAACTCCTTAAATTTCAAACAAGAGTCTTTTTAACAGGACCAGACATTTCCAAAATATTTTTTCCAACAGAGAAATGAGTGGAAATATCAAGCAGCTCTTGTGACAAACACACAGTCCAAGGTACTTTTCCTTTTAGGTGGATAGAAGTATACCCTTCTAACCTCAGTTTGCTTGCAGGTGAACTGCAAAGCCTTCAAATGGTAACTGATCTCATTAAGAAACATCTTACCTCCCTCCTCTATCCCTACCACACGAGATTAGCTAAAACATTAATTTTCTTAAACTAGCTTTATATTTGCTGTATTTCTTGATCTACCTGACACTGAATCTCCTGACCTTTAGATCATTTTGTAAGGCCAATTTTTTCTGTTCTATCACACAAGGAGGTAATTAAATACTATACTATACTGAAGATTTCATTACTAGTCCGACTAAACTCTCCAGCTGTACTTAGCCCAATTATTTAAAATGAGGCATGTGATTTAATTAACTTGTGGCATATTTGCACATATGGTAAGTAACATTTTGTAAGTATATCTTATAAATCATATTTTAAAATGTTACTAATAGCTTTTAATAGGTAAGCAAATACAAGGAAAAGGCAACCCAGTTCTTACAAGCATTCAGAGCCTTTCTTCCATTCTTGTTTTCTTGCTCCTGCCTAACACTGAGTTTTGAAAAACATAAACCCTACATTTACAGGGTGTCTTTATATTTTGCTAAGCTGTGTAAGATTTGTTCAAGCTTCCTCCTCTGTACCTTAAAATATTTTGGTTAATGGAAGAAAACTTTGACATGCATATTTATGTTAAAAAAAAAGATTTTCATTAAAATTTGTAGAACTGCAATTGCACAAGCCAAATTTTATCTGATAGCAGCTTGCAAGTTCTTTTTAATTAACTACATTAAATAAATTGATTGCACCTTTCCTATTTCTGTTAATTAATATGTGCTAAGATTCATTGTGAGAAGAAGAAGTAGGATGAACAGCACTGATGGTATCAATGTTACAGCCGCCTGTCACATCTGCCAAAAAGTAGACTGAAAGTTTCTAAAAAATTGTGAGATACATTATAATGAAGACTTTGGGGAGAGAAAAAGATGAATACTGGCATTTTAAACTTCTGTACCAGCCCTTGCAGAATTGATGACTGCAAGTGGGTGTAGCTGTCAACTAATATTCTCCAAATAACTTTATTACCTAGGGAAATCAGAGACTCCAGTGAGTTTATATTTTTACCCTCCTGAAACTAATATACATACACACTGTGTCAAAGAGATACTGAATTATTTCCTGTATGGCGTACATATTTAATCCACTATGCCATGTATCTATAGGTCACAAATCAGAAAAATACATACCCTTTTCAGGAGGTGCATTTCTTCTTTAATTTCAATAAAAATCACAGCCCAGCTCTCTTCCAGGCCTGGGCATGCATAGCTCAACCTTTTAGATAAGAGAAATCTCCCTGATCTCAGCAAAACGAGTATCCCTATGATCTCACCACTTCCTTTCTCCATGCTTTAGAGGTGCCACAGTCACAGTGGGGCCCTACTACTCCTTTGTGCATTGCTTGTCAATCAGTTAGTCTTTGGGGGACATAAATCATTTCCATTTTTAGTTGGACAGCTGGTAGTTTGGGAGAGGAAAAAAACTGATGAGATATTATGCAGCTGTCAGATAACAAACCATGATACCTGGGGTTTATGGCAGAGTTTTTCATCCAGGATGTCCTGCTTTATATCCATATACAATCTCTCCCTTTAAAATCCAGGGTCACCATCTCTTCTCAGTCAGTTAGTCTCTCAGAATCATTTTCTCTGGCACTGGGAGGCACAAATAGACAGGTTTACTCTGGAATCTGTCATGATCTCAATGGGATACAATGTGGGAGATGATAGTGTGGATTCAAGAGGTTGATGAAGAATTCATGAAGACTTGATGAATCTCCTCAAATGCCAAACGTTGCACATCATATTAGGAACAATGTCAAAAATACACCAGGTTATGTGCAATGTAGAAGAAAGGATATCCGTTGAAAGTTTTCTGTGTTTTAAGTACTTAACATTGTCATTTCACTTTGTTCCTGAGTGCAGTCCTTCAGCAACATACCTAACTGCCTTCTAAACTTAGTTAATCACCTCTCTTGGTGCCATTCTTTCATTCATCTTCTGTGAAATTAACCATTCACTTCCATCTCCCTGTTCTCTATCTTCAGGAAAATTGATTCTTAATTTGGAGGGGAATTTTTTTTCTCTGTACAGGGAGAAACAAAGATCAATTTAAAATGCTGCTATCTCTTAGTCTTCATTTGGCAGCCCTGGTGCAATACCTTGTAAAAAGAAATTAGCTATCTAGTTCAAGGGTCCCCTGTTAATCTTTTGCACTCATGTTTTTATTCACTATTCTACTATATTTTCTGTCACTTAGGAGGATGGGTGTTTATTTTACTTGGATTAATTTGATTGCAGCCTTCTTGACTGCATCGTAAGTATTTCCCATGCATTACTGAATCCCATACAAATCACTTTAACTCATTTCACATTCATTCAAGTAGCTATTAATGAAGTAAAAATAATACTGCACTGCATAAAAAGTTTGAATAACTTCCTTTTTGATTAGTGTAGCAGTTAAAAACTCAGGATAGCATCACAGGCAGCTCTGTGCTTATGCATTTAGAAGAACAGATTTAGATCTGATTCTTTTATCAAACACAGATTGAATTCCTAAAAATTTACAATTTTGCCAAGTTTTATAGCTTCAGTTTTTCAAATCATTCAAGGACTTCTGATTCAATCTTCTATATGTTTGCCAAATTAATTTTTGTCAATAATAGTGCTGTGTAACACTGGTTTAGCCATACATCCATTTGGAAGAATTTACATTCTAAATGGCACCTTTAACCAGTCTGAATGAATACACCTTTATTGAAGGTATATGTCAAACCAGAAATAATTCAATAACTAATGAAACAAATTAGCTAAATAGCAGTCTTTGAGAAGCATGACCTACTTGTATTTGCTTCATACGGAGCTTATGGATTCATATTCATATGGATTATGGGTATAATCAACCCAGCTATGTAGATGTGCTTTTAATCTTTCTGGTCACAAGTTTATGTTTCTGCATGCATATTCTTGTGAAATATTTATATTTGTTTTGAGAAAAAGAAGAGTTTCCTAAAGTGCCTGTTATGAAATGAATCCAAACTAAAGTGAAGATTTCCACCTAGGAGAAAAACACTGAAATACTGACCTATGGTATAAATACGGTTGTATAATAAGAAAAATAATTTCAGTTGGAAATTGTAGATTGTCTTTCCATATGAGATCTTCAGTCAAACTATCTGGGACCCAGCATTCCCAGGCAATTCTTCTAAAGAACAGGATGGCAGATTTGGAATCAAGTTCTTTGACCTTTGGCTAGTAAGTGGTACATTGTATTTTGTCTGAGCCTTAAATAATTTTCTGTACCAAAACAATCCTATGTATCTAATTACAGCATTAGTACAAAAATTGTTCCAGCTGTCCAGAATCTTTTGCTATTTGATGATATCAAAACCAGCGTGTTACTAACTCTCACAGAAGCTGGAGACTTGACTCCAGTCAAGAAAGAATCCTATAGAGATATCAAGTAGTGATGGGTTTCCTGCATGTCTTTCAGTGAAAAAAAACCCAAATCAAAACAAAGCTTTTTAAAGAATTCATAATGTCATCAGAATTTTTTTAAATAAATCTACATCATCAGTTGAAACTATTTTTAAATTTGTATGAAGATAAAAGTTGTTGAGAACATTTGTTTTGAAGTTTAAAAACTTCTGGTAGCAAATCAAATTCACACAATAAATACATGTATTTCTTCCAATTTATGTTTCCAAAAATTGGTAGAAATAACTTGGAAAGCATAGTATCAGCATACTGCTAAGAAGGTACTTCTTACAAAGTACTTCTCCAACTTTATTCTGAAAACCAATCATTTTGTTATGAATGCAAAATGTATCCTTTCAATAAAATAAAAAGATACTACACAAAGAAGATTTTAATCTTAAATTGCATTTAGAACCACACAGAAAAGCCTAAGGCCTTGCAGATATTTCTGTACATTTTATATTTAAGTCAAGTCAAAATATAGTCCTGCTGGACAAAGAAACATTATGCAAGTGGCTATCCACTGTGATTTTCATCATCTTTTTTTATCATTTCATGAGACTGGGTGGACTTTTTAAATGCCAGTGCTGGTAATGGTGCTATTTGAAAAAAAACCAAACAAACAAAAAAACCAAAATAAAACAAAAAAAAAGAAAACAAACCCAACACAACCTTTTTAAAAGAACCAAAAATTACTGAATAGTAGATTGAACACTACAGTACTGTAGGAAGCCATAGAACCCAGGAAAAAACATATCTCCAAAGCATTAATCTAGTGAAAATGGGGACTATTGATCCCTGCCTATCTTCATTTTTAGACCTTAACAAAAAGATTCATATCTTCAGTTTTCCTTGAAGAAAATAGAATACAGGTGGGTTCCTCCAGGAATTACAACAAAGTTGTTTAAATTAGGCATTAGTCAGATTTAAATATCTGTGTGCACTGAATTGCCTCTTACCGTTTTCTGTTGCTGTCACAGGGAATGGGGACTCCTACACATGTGACTTATGCAGCTCAGTTCTTAAAGAACTGCTGTGACTGCCTTTCTCTGCTTCATATACTCAGTTTGAATCAGATGGTAGGTGCCAACAACTAATATCTATAAAACTCTCCAGCCTGAACGCCTGTAGCTGAAGCTACCTGAGATAGCTGACATCAGCTTATTACTCTGACACTGGAATAAGATCCTTACCCATCTCCTAATGAACTTATGCATGACAGCAAAACACTGCATACACTAAAGAAATGCAGATCAGACCACAGGTTCTTGATTTGTTTTGTGAATTAGACTACATACTCAACCTATTCATTAACATTAATTAATGAATAATATAGTCCACTTTTATGCTGATATGTATTCATTTCCAATCTTTGTTCTTGGTTTTGTTTTCAGCATAACATTAAATTTTGCAAGAAGTTTTGCTTTTCTTATCCTATTCCCAGACTCCTATCCATAGATCTTTTCTCTATGTCCATAGAGGGAAGCTTAAAGTAAAAATAGAGAACAGAAAAATAAAGTTAGGGAGGGATGGGAAAGATGAATTTGCCAAATTTAGATGCTATCAAAAACTCTTGGGTTCTGCATTGCAAAGCAGACCTGGAAACTTTTGAGTACTGGCCTGGTCTGCTGTTTGCTACATTTTTTTTCCTTTAATATTCCTCTGGTAACCCTAGAAACAGAGCAAGGCTTTCTTTCAGGCACTAACACTGCTTGCTAGAACAAGTTAACATTATAACAAAGAATACATACTTAAAGCTGGAAAATGGAGGCAAGTAAAATAGTTTCTTTGTTTGGAAAACTCAGGGGTTCTAACTGGCCTTTTCTGCACTGAGATAAATTTCAATCCTTAAAAGTTTTTTAGTCAAGAAGCAGCCATTACTTTACAGTCCAACTGTGAATGGAAGATAGAGAATATGTACATTCAGGAGTAGACCTTACAAGCAGTCCTTATTCAAACAAATAGCTTCACCTACTTTACAAAGTAAAGACTGATCAGCATTTTACAAGACTAAGCCTTTTTTTTTATTTTTTTTTAATTTTTCCACATGCACTTTGGAGGAGAGATATAGCAAAGAAAGATTCTATAAGAATATATTCCTTCTGTGAAAAATACAACAGAATAGCAAATGATGTTCTATCATGACTACCTTCCTTTCCTGATAGCTTAAATTCAGAAGTAAAGGATTTAAAGCAGAAAGATTTTTGAATATATAGTTAGCCTAGACATCCCAGGGAAAAGAATATGTGTGGAGCAATTTTTAAGCTCACTGTGGAATAACATGTAGTCATAGTCCCCCAGGTAAATCCTGATCAGGAGTCATAAACAGTAACAGGTTCATTTTCCTTCTGTGCCCCAGGTGGAAGGCAACTGACTGCAGCATTAGATTTTTCCACTGTCCAGCTGAAGACCCTGTGTTGGCACACACCTCCTTTGAAGGGCACAATTTGGCTTTTTGCAAGGAGACTGCCTTGTGCATGACTGCACATATTGTAGCAGATTTCACCTAAATTGCCTATAGGAATTTTTACATTATACACTTTCTACTGGTAATTAATTTCTTTTAACAAACTGGCTAAATTGATCACTTAGAATTTATCCATCAACTAATTCAACAAAATCTGGTTAAGTTACAGAAATCCTGCTGAGATCTGTTCTTTTCTCTTCTGACATACACTAGGCTGGAATTTTACTGATCCAAACCCAGCCTGTGCTGTACACCTAGTTTTTCACAAGGTAGCAGACATCTTGTCATTATTAGAAGATCAGTCACCCATGACCCCAGATCCCCTGTCAGAATCCTGCTTCTGACAGGAAATTGTGTAGACCTTTTCCCTTCATTGAGAAGCTAACTCTGCTTCTTCAAAAGAATTCCAGCTATTTAATGAAGAACATTTTAAGATCTAACTTTTAGAAGTTCTACCATCATGGTAGAATGGAGTTTACTATGCCAGTATAAGCACAGGTTTTCCATAAATAACGGATGAGGACAGTTAGATACCTAAGCAGATGCACACATAAGTACATGCAAATAGAAAAAACTCAGCCTTTCCTACACTGAGGAGCAACAACATGGTAATTGTGCCCCTTATTTCTGTCTTTCTGAAAAGCATACCTCTAAGACAGATGTTCAGATCCTGTACTAAAGCTAGCAAATATCTGGTCAAACTGGGATGTGAGAAAAGAAGCTTCTCTGTACCTATCTGGCCACACAGATTTGCCCTAAATAATCTGATTCACAAAAGCTGATTTAAAAACCAGTAATAATCTTAGATTTCTTATAAGAACAGACTGATCTTTGGAAAAGATGTGGGGAAGGTGAATTCTCCTCTGTTATTTCTCTAGGTTAGTGGCTAATACACTCGTTTGCACTATGAAACTGAGATAATTTCAATTTCACATGAGGGAATCCAAACCAGCATCTCTAAGGTAAATGGTCTAGCTTCAAGACAAGAGTCAATTTTGTCTCAGAACTGTGGCTAAAATGAATTACCTCACAGAGGAGCTGCAGAAATAAGGGTGTGTGTTAATTTCATGTCAAAAGAGCCCAGTTTCTTAAGGCTTTCTCCCATTTCACTACAGAGTGAGAAGTTCTAGCTTATTAGGGAGTTCAAGGGAGAAAAAAAAATAGCAGTTGGTAAATTCTAGGACTTCTAAAGCCAAAAAGGATCATTATACCAAGACTGCTGTATAACATTACCCTGTTCTAGACACAGTTCTCTTTCTTTGATTAAAGGCAATGTCAGGGAAGTATCTGAAATTTATTTTTTTATTCTAATTTTTTTTTTATATGAAAATAGGAATATCACAGTATTTCCTTCATTAGTTTGGAAAAAAACAGTGGATTTATAATAAACAAAGAATGAAAAAGAAAACTTCTATACTTTCCATGTTAATTTTATAGCAATATAATCCACTGCGTATGACTACAGAAGTAGCTTGACCATTGTTAACTCTTATTTCTTCATTAGATATGGCATAGACAGAAATTGTTTTTATTATTTCCACTGTGCTTATCTAAATTTGTCAAACTATTTCAGCAGATGTGCTTGGCTACTGTCTTCGGATCTCTGCCTTTTTTGGCATCTATCTATACAAGTATATCCATATCTATGCCCTTACATAAAATATTATTGATAGTATATAGTACTGACATTGCAAATGTTACAAAGTATCTTTAAGTATAACATGGTCATATTATACTACACTAGATTAGAAAATATGCAACACGATCTGTTAACCTAGAATCAAATCTAGAGTCGTCATCAAAACGAGTTTATTGAAACTCTTGCTTTAAGATTTAACCACCTAATATTTGAGATGTGGTCCATAGGCACCCACTTTAACATCACATTTCTCTTTTGCTTAGCAGTCTATTTCTGAATATGTTCATCACTAAGTCTAACGCTCTTGAACCCTAGACACCGGTCTAATCTTGTCAACTCACAAACTTGCATCTACAAGCTGACTGGGGATGTGTTCTCAAGTGCATTTTCCCAAGCAGCAATGTAAAAATGGTCCTCTCTTTCTTAGATTCTCCCACCCAGTAGCTTGGTAATTAGAGTACCCACCCCTGAGGCAGGTAACAGGAGTCAAATGTTCATTGCTGTTCAAGGTGTGGAAGCTCTAACCATGAGGCAATCATACTTTTGGTGATGTGGTGTTCTCAAGTTTTCTCTAAAATTTAATTACTTTGCATTTTCTAGTCAGACTTCCTCTTACATGTGATCTGCATAAACCCCTGATACAGTTTGTGGGCCACATCATCCAACAAAAGAACGTGATTTCTTTAGCAGTCAAGGAGGTACTTTCTTTTGAAGCAACAGCTATGAATCTGGTTTCAGACTATCTTTGTTCTAGCACAAAAAACCTTGTTGACTGATGTACTGTCTATCTCTTAAATCCTCTTTGTTATAGCATTCAGCAACTGACAGTATTTGTAATCTAATATCTTTAATTGCCCCTTAAGGTGGACAGGTAACAGGGCCTCCTGTGTCCATGGGGGAACCTGGAGGAGGAGTCAAGATGGGGTTTTTGCTTTTACAAATAAAGTCTGCTACTGCAGAAAGAACTAGTCTTTGGTTTGAATGGGAGATTATTTTACTCTAGAATAGCTAGCTAACCATTTTTGTGTCCCATTCAGCTTTTTCAAATGCCTGTCAGTGATTCAGATCCCAGTTGGAAGACTGAAAACCAAATTACAAACAGCACAAAATATACTTAATTGAGGATGCCAGCAAAGTGTTGTCTGGATACTTTGAACCATGCCTGTGTGAAAACAAATTGCCTTTTTCACTCCTATTTATCCAAACTCCTACATCAGCATTGCATTGATGCAAGGTCTTTGACTGAACTGGGACTTTTCCTGGTTGCCCACAGGTTCCATCCTTTTTTTTCATCTTAAAACGTGAATATTTGGGTCTGTAGATCTATTACATCAATTGTTATATTTTGCTTACTAACTTGAAGGTATATGTTACTCTCTAGAATTAATCAGATGGATTAGGTTGGTATTCTATTTACATTGCAAAAGGGCTGATTCACCGTGTTTGTTCTTTGCTAGTTAAATTATATGTCATATATACTAGACTCATTGAGCCTGCAAAAGCCAAACTATTTACCTCTTCATAGTGAACACAATAATCTTTTTTTCTGGTCTATCCACTGGCTTTTCCCTGTGTTTGGAGTGATTTAAAATTTAACTATTGATTTGCAATCTTTTGACTTCTATACAATATTAAGCATCTACTTCCCAATAGAAAACTAACCTTCTCTAGTAAATTTTGAACTGCAAGACTTTTGACTACAGGCACTTTTAGATATACAGCAGCAACACTTGGTGAATCCTGTCATTCCTGACATGCCTCCAGCTAAATCACTGACTGCTCCTCAACTCAGCACTCAGGATCCACATTCTCTGGTTCACTCCTGCTAATGAGCATTAATGTACTAATGAGATGTTTGTTAGCTTGAAACAGAGTTTATAATAAAGCACTGGCCTATTTCAACGGTTTGATTCCATAACATACCTACAAACACAATCTAAAGGAATCTTACCACCAAGCAACTCACCAAGTTGACCAGAGCTGGGGGAATTAATGGAATGGATGAAATGATGGATCACCCTCTACATTTAAGCAGAGAGGCAAAGTTGCTGCATAAGCTGTGACAGAGGCATTGGAAAGAGATCAAAAAGGCAGCCTTTCCTTATGGAAACCAAAATGTCCCCAGCCTAGGCCTTGTATAAACACCCACGAAGGGGTGGTACCCACAAAACACAGCTCACTTTCTAAATAAGGACATAAATCATAGAATCATAGAATAGTTAGGGTTGGAAAGGACCTTAAGATCACTTAGTTCCAACTCCCCTGCCATGAGGAGGGACACCTCACCCTAGACCATACCCTATTGCTTCAGTCTTTGGGGGTGATCTTAAAGCAAAATGTTTTGATAATCAAGATTTATGATGGAAGGAGTGCATTTCATTCTACATGTGTTGCGATATTGAAGCACAACGGTCTGTGAAAGCAAGCGTTCTGCTTTATGTATTTCTACAGGAATGCTTTTTAGTTAGTTTAGAAAACTGAAATTAAGGTAAGACTTAAAATACAAACTGTCTCAAACCTGGAAAAAAATGTCAAATAGAAACAAAAACATTTGGCTGAGTTCTTAGGTTTTAGGTTTAAGACCAATCCCTATAATATTCTGCAGTAGTTTTGAAAATATCATGTCCATCTTCACAAAAATATTAGAATCTTAGTAAGTATAACTTTTCTGGAAGATCTGTTTTCCATAGGCACTTTTGGAAGTGGTTTTAATATTGTAATTTTCTTTTAAGATGTTCCAATCTATCTATAATTTTAATAGCAACAAAATATCATAATAGAATCATCATGGAATGGTTTGGGTTGGAAGGGACCTTGAAGATCATCTACTTCCACCCCCCTGACCCAGGCAGGGACACCTTCCACTAGACCAGGAAGCCCCATCCAACCTGGCCTTAAACAGTTCTAGGGATGAGCATCCACAACAGCTCTGGGCAGCCTGTGCCAGTGTCTCACCACCCTCATAGTGAAGAATTTATTTCTTCTTAATATCTAATCTAAGTCTCCCCTCTTTCAATTTAATGCCATTCCCGCTTGTCCTGTCAATACATGATCTCACTATCTGTGTCACTGAGGAAGATATTAAACAGTACTGATCCTAATATGGACCCCAGAGGGACACCACTTGTTGCTTGTATCCATCTGGACATTGAGACTTTGATCACTGCTCTTTGGATGCAACCAACTACAACATCCTTGGCCTCTATTTTTTTTTTCCTTAAAGCCCCTTTCTATTCTTATAAGAAAAATTAAGTGACCCAGTGTATACACTAAAAAAAAAAAAAAAATTGGTCTCTGCACATAGTGTATGTGAATAACAGTCTTTATGAATAATAAAAAAAAATCTATAGGTAGAAATCACACCACCAACAAGATCTCTAAGACTGCCATAAGAGTTTAAATGGTTCAGTAAAGTGCAAAATTTAATTTGTTCAACTTTATCAGGAGAACAAAAATAATTTTTGTTACATCAACTGTGCAGATTTACTGAGAAAGTAACCCAATCGTTGAAGGCAAAGAAGAGAAGAGCTGATGGAGGAGTACAGCTGTAGATTGTTTCTGCCTGAGTCTAAGATTATTCTGAAAACCTGTGTTGTCCTTCAGAATCACTCTGTCTTCCTGAAAGCACCATATATGCCTTTATGTGCACATGCATAGGCATAGAAAAGGCCAAAAAGTTCATTAGCAGGCAAGATTTCTATATTTTTTGAGTCTATTTTATAAGGCTTTGGGAGGAAACATAGCAGTACTTTCGGGGGATTTTTTTTGGTGTGTTACAGAGTGGAAGAAGGAGAGGAGAAAGTT
Organism: Nestor notabilis; assembly: GCF_000696875.1. Lineage (NCBI taxonomy): Eukaryota > Metazoa > Chordata > Aves > Psittaciformes > Psittacidae > Nestor > Nestor notabilis. The sequence goes on along the minus strand of NW_009945058.1, from coordinate 32,397 downwards.
GGACTCTAGCTGTCTGAACCATAGGAGAGGCCAGAGAAGGGAGACAGAAATGTCAGAGGGACGTTGGGGACTTGAACTCATTACTCTGATTACTAATTTGTGTGTGCTTTGTGGGGTACATCAAGACGATGAGGTTGGCATTTGTTTGTTTTTATCAGCAGGGTTGCCTTGTGGCCTTCAGTAAAATGAAGAAGTGTAATCTCCATGGTGCAAAGCGAAAACCACTAAACCTCCTGCCAAGAAGCAGACAAAGAAAAATGATTTCTGGGCCCGCCTTTTTTGGGACGTTTGCCAGGTGAAACATTTTAGGATTTCACCACCGTTTACATAAATATGTCTCCTTTTCATAATCATAGGGGTCTCGGAGGTTGGTTTTTTTCTATACTTTTGTGTTTCTCTGCTGGTTAGGGAAATAAATTGCCATTGCTTTACATACCTTGGTTGTCCAGCTTTAGGATCTGTCTTTTAAGAAAGCATGGTAATAATCTTTGCGTTTTCTCACCAGTATTGTATTGCACAATTGCAGCCAAATTTTACAGTTGTAGAAAGCATTAGCTGTCAGGCCAAGAGGCACTTTTGACTTTGATATAATATGAAATTTTACATCTCATCCCTAGCTTTTTGCATCATTACTGTAATTATTTGGCATGTTTTATTTTTCTCACTGACTGCAGAAAGACACTCTCCCTGGCCCCTAAGAACAGTAGCGTCTGGTATAAACAAATCCAGGGAGTCTAGTCAGTCAACAACATGTTCATACATGATGTAGTATTATTAACTGCATTTCATAAATCCTAGCTGTGCAGACTTCCAGTCCAAACTCCTCCTTGGTTTTTGCTGGTATTTTCATAACTTTTTTTTTTTTTTTTAATTGGTTCACAAAGTATTTCCCTTTTAAAACTTGGTAAATTATTTATAGAAGAATATAAAGGGCATAACATTTAATGTATCAAACAAGGACAGATTCCCTGCTAAGAGCAACTTTGAATGTCAGGGCTCAGTCATGCTGTGTAGGCACAACTGAGATTATCATCCTTTGTGGGGTGCTGCTTTGGAGTAGTACTTTGCTCTGGAGCTTCAAGGCACAGAAAAGGACTACACCCTACTTTACCTTCCCTTTGAAAATCCAGACTAGTGCTTTACTGCAGCTGACCTGTTCTTTGTAAGATAAGGAAATCAGTTTATTCTCCCCCTCTTCCTATCCCTCACAAATCCTTCACTAATCTCTTTGCAACAGTTTTTCCTATGGTTGAAACCACATGGTTTCTAAATGGCATACCAAAAAATGGCAGCCAAAAATATGGGGACCAGGTGGGGAGCAGTCACCACCCAACCTAGGGACATATCAAAGAGACAGCTTTTTTTCCTGCTCCACTCCTAGGAAAATACAGGGGGCTGAAAGTAAAGGAAAACCCACTACACCGTCATAAGTGCAGCAACACCATCTATAGAGCAGTACAATGGTGGATACTCTCACAATTTACCTTGCATACCATCTAGAAGAACTACTTGCAAAAAGTCTCATCAGTAATGTCATAACAAGCATGAAGAAATAGCAAAGATGGGACTGAGAAAAGATGACTGGTAGAGAGCAAGGTCTACACTCAATCTAACTGACAGGTGTAAAGCTCTGGCTTGGAAGTAAGCTTGAATTCTGAACTAGTGGATAGAAAAGTCATGGTAAGAAGAGATTGAGAAGAGGGTTCCATGCTTAGCAGTAACAGATCTTTAATAATGGGGCCTTTGCAAGTTAGGCCCCACCGTGGACTAGTCTGGGAAGATGTTTGAGCAAAAAATGTCAATTACATATATAGGTATGTAGACAAGAACTTGGTTTTAAAAGAAAATGTATCAAGTTTTCTTTTCAGCAACGCATGATATAAATACCATACTGTAACTAATCCTCTCTAGAGGATATGTTCAGCCAATGCCCAACATGGCACTAAGAGAATCTAATTTATCATTGTTGCTATTTCTATTACAGTTATTCCACTGAGAGTAAAAAAACATTCAATTTAAACTTTTCTTCTGCTTTCCGGTTGTTTAAGCTTAGCACAAGTCATAGCTCCAGAGAAACCATCTGGGATTTCAGACAGAGAGACTTGTCAGTCTCCCTGCACAAGAAACTGAGGTTCTGGTACAAATAGTGGCTTGTCTCCACTTCACATCTGGAGAACTTTATCATCAGAAATGGAACTAAAGCATGAATTTTGAGCATTAATTTTTTATTTGCTTCTTATGAGGCAAAGAGCTGTTTTACAGAACACTGGAGAGCTGTGTACAAATGAGAATATATACTTTTATTTTAGTAGTTAAACTGCTGAATCAAAACTGAACACCTCTCTTACATCAATGAAAATTTTAATTTTAGTAAATATTCTTGTAAAAAAAAAAAAAGTATTTCACTTCATTTTGGGGTTGTGGTGGTGATGGTAATCTAATTGGCTTAAAATGGTCCATGCTTTTGCAAGAAGCTATGAAGTAGTCAATATTCTGAACTTTTTTCGTAATTCTTGGTAGATATTATGTTTTTCTAATTCAGACTCAATTTTCAATAAACTAGTTTCCTCAAAAAAAATCTTTTTTTTACTTACTAAGGCCTCTGAAAATTCAGTTTTACCCTATACATCCTATATAAGATTTAATGGTAATTTGGCCAATGAGTAAGTATTTCTTAAATTGCAGGTGGAATTGAACATATCAGAGAACCCTTCTTCATGGACTATTAGCTTAGAAATTACTCTCAAAGTTCTGAAGTTTAGACAAAAATGATCTAACAGGGTTTTTAGCCTCCCCCTCTAAGGGGAATTTCCTCAGTGATAAAGCAACATTAATAAATATCAAACATTAGAATTAAAAAAATGTTGGCACCCAGGAGCCCAATAAGCATTAAATAAGGGTTCGTTGGGCTTTGAATCACTGACTCTGTTGATATAGTTTAGGAAAAGTAAAATGTCTTTCAAAATGCCAAATAATGGAGGCATATTCTGTGCAACAGTAGTTTTTTATATGGAGCTTGTAAAGGTTGCTATTGACTATATCCATACCTAGAACACCTTCCCAGTGATGGCATCTAATTTATGTTTCAGCCAAGGCTGAAGATCATGGAGTACCTGCAGAGTAGTCCAATTGCTTTCTTCTTTGTCTGCTGAAAGGGACGTTTTCATGCAACCCTATTCAGCAGGCACAGACCTTCCATCACTAGCAGATTACGATGAAAATCAAATGCACAGAATAAAAGATTGCAGTTTTATTAGTGTTTTGTTGACAATTGTGTAAGGCTCAGGCTGCAAAAAGTATTATGAAAGCCAACTTAGTAATGTTATCAAGAAGACTAATATAAACTTCATTCTTTGGTTGCTTGCGAATAAAAACTCTAAGCATAGTTAAGCATGTGGCGCCAAGTTTACTAATGTGAGTAATTTCCTCAATTTGTTATTTCTGTGATGTATTAAGCACCTGAAAAAATACTTCCTGTTCTTTGCCAGCATTCTCTCTTTCTCTCTCTCTCTCTCTCTCTTTCTCTCCATAAATCACACATGGGGAAACAGAATAATCATCTTTTTTCCATAGGTGTCTTTTTTTTTTCCACGAGTACACGAAGAAATGTGTTCTGTGATTCACCTGTTTTGGCAAATTTCCATAGTCAATAATTCCCTATTAAAAATGTCTGTGAAAATGCCCAGTTATATTAATACCAGGGGAATTATTGTAGTTCTGCTGTTCATACCTCTGACTTTGTATCAGTAGGAGAGACAGCCTCTGAAGTAAGCTTCAGAATGCTAAGAACTTTATAGCTTCAAGTCAATACCACCAAATACAAACTGTTTTTCTACTAGCAATGTAACTTCCAGGTAGCAACATTCTGCAGTGCTTTCATTTTCTAAATGGTCTATGGTGCAATCATTACAATAGGCCAGTCCTGGAAACATTAATGCATGCCTGATAATACAGCAGGGGTGAAAATAAAATGTCAGGTTGGGCTGACAAAAATAAACCCAAAGTATTTCACTTGAAGTTTCTGCCAAAACAGTCAGAAAAAAAAAATACTGCAAACCAAAATGATCTCCAAATTCCAGCCCAAAACTGAAATTTATCTGTGCTTCCTCGAAGAGAACAGATAATCAAACCTATCTACTAATCCCTCCAACCCAGACACACACTTGCCATTCAAGAAACCCAGACCTCTTCATCAAAACTACTCCAGTGGAGCCTAACTTGCTTAAGTGTTCCCAGCACACCAGCCTGGCCTTACATGGGGACAGGGCAGCGGAGAGAAAAGTGGCATCTCTAGTACCCATTTTATACTTATTTGACCTCCCTGAGGCTTTGTTAATGAAGTTTTCTTTACTAGTAAGAAAAAAACTACCACTACACCATCTTGATGCCATTAATTCATAGTCCTAACTGTATGTTAGACTAGACTCACAAGCATTTCTTCTCTCTGCCATGTAAGGATCCATCTTCTGCTAAAAGCTGACACATTCACATACTGTTCCAATTTATGGCACCAAATTTTGCGCAAAACCACTTTTCCCTCACATGTGACTGAACTGTAATGGTTTATTTTAATATATTTATCTGAATTAAAAAAAAATCAGTGAGTGTTATGCAGGCATCAGGCATCTGGCTTGCTTGTATAGCAGGGTGAAAAGAGAATGCAGTCGAATATTCACCTGTATAAACATTTGACATTTTAACTATTATAAAATCTACAGCATTCAGCTGTAAATTCTTCACTCTCTCTTCTTCACTCTCTCAAACAACTCTTGAGGGTGCCTTTTCAGAGGATACTTTTGAGAAAAATATAAAGAGGAAGATGGTAAAAGCCAGAGGACTTCTTTATATGTTATTTTGTCACAATTCATAATCTGTGCATAACCAGAACCCCTGATTTGCCAAAATATATGCAAATGGTGCAGCTGAAAAGATAAGAGACAATTATAGGAAAAATTGCCCATGGAAGTAGTAACTGATACAGCAGAAAAGTAGTAAGGGACACCACTGGAGGATGAAACTTGAAGACAAGGCAAATAAAAAGAACTGGCTGCCAAACAAATACTAAGGTTTGAAAAAATGTGTAAGTCAACCTATGGTGAAGTTGCAGGAAATTCAAGGAGTGCTTTGAGCAGAGCAATGTCTTTGTGTTTGGCCTAAAATTTTTCCTGTTGGTCAGGTCAGTGAATACACTTTATCTTGGGAATACATTAAGAGAAAGAGTAGAGGGCTTTCTGCCAGCCAAAGAAAGCCTAAACTATTTATACTTGACAAGAGAGAGGAAGAAAATCTTATGGAGCAAAGCATTTTGCAGGGATTTAAATGACCCTGTATGTGATATACAGCTCTGCCACTGATCTATTGCATGACCTTAGGCAAGTCACTTCACCTTAATGCCTTGGTTAACCTATTATACTGACATAATAACACTGAGCCTTACTGGGCTTCAAAATGATGAAACATTTCTTCCTAGAGCTAAATCCCCTCTGTGATGTGAAAGAAAACTAACCCCAAAACCAACCCACCAGTGATTAATGCAATCCATTGTTCAAACTGAGCAAATGTACTTATGTGTTCGAAAAAAAAATCATTTTGAACTTTAATAGTGTGTTTTTTCATTTGTAATCTGAACTCATAATTGATGTGGACAGGTTTGATTAAAAAGAATCATGGGTGTTTCCTAATATGAGCCATGGAGTGGCTGTATGAGGATCTCAGTGGTAAAGAACATGCATATAATAAATCGGAGTCTCTTTGCATTCCCTCCAGCATGCCTCTGGCTGTAGGAGCCAGAATCTAGCCCTAAATTAATAATTAGCACTTTAAGTTTAAGCTCTCCAGGAAATGTCATGAGGACAGACAGAAGTAGTAGAAAATGTTAGTGGGCAGCGTAGAAAGATAAGTGCCAAGAGATTTATACCCAGCATTCTTGACAAGCAAGAACAGAATATCAGCATTTAAATAACCCACTGGCAAGACCTTTCACATCAATTTGACTATGGTGGGAGGAGAAACTCTACAGGGATGGCCTCTGAGTGTCTTCACAGGTAATAAGAAAGAGGTACCCACATCAGCATGCATACGAGTACAGAAAGGGCTAAAATCCTTGCATTTACAAGTGGCTGAAGTCACATACATCAGGTTATACTTCCCCTTAACTGTATGCATTTTGAATTTAGTAGAAAAAAGGAGGGGCCCCAAACTTCCTGATCAACAGCAAGAAAATGTATTCAATTCAGCAATATAATTATCACAAATGCTATATTAAAGGCTGCTTGTAAAAATCAAGTCATCCAGTACAAGCGGCAACATTTTTCCTTTGAGATGATACTGTCAATGCTCATATTTTCAGAGACAAGCCTAGTAACAGATTATGGACAAATTTTTGATGAAGACCCAAACCAGTATACAATTTTACACACATAATTAGTCCCAAGCATGATATTTTTAGTACAATTGCACAAATCTTGCCACTTCCTCCTACAGGTATAGGATTAAATTAGATTTAAAAAACGTCACACACAAATGAAAAAAAAGTTTTGAACAACATATCTTCCAAGTGTCCTGTAAATGATCCTAAACAAGCTAGGCAATAAGTTTTGCAGAGTTGGTATTTTTTTCCCTAGTGTTGTAACATGCCGCTCAGACAGCTCGAAAATATGTGATTTATTATTAAGAACATCCATTAAACTAAAAAAGTATCTTTTTAAATTTATATGTGAATAACACTTTTAAAATGAAACATCTGCTTTATTCCTTGATTTCTTAAGGTCTAGATGATATGAGAAATTTCTTGAGATGAGTTTGTGACCTAAATTTTTGGATGTTACATCAGAATAAGAGGTAGTTGACAGAGGAACTGTGAAGCCATACATGAAAATCTAGAATAGAATAAAAAATGTATTCCACCCATGCCTGAAAAAGGTTGAAAACTGAGGGTCCAGAATGCCATAGAATTATATGTGCCTTCATTTTAATCACTACCATATGTATGTGTGTGTCTGTGTCTGTCTGTGTAGATAAATAAATAAAGGTAGATGATACCACATTTTTAAACACAATGTTTGGATCTGATAAAACATACCTTTGTGTTCTACAAAACCAAAATTGAGCCTTTTTGTAAAACCTGCTTTCTTCATATATCAAAGAGCCCATCACAGGTGGTGGTAGTCATATTAGAGGAGCTTGTCTGAAAAGCATCAGAGATTTAGGTGGGTTTTGACTGTTCAAACACCCTCCTGGATTTGCAGAGGTTTTCAGACAGGTGTACAGATATATAGAAATACTTCTATGCAACATAGGTGTGCTTACATGGTAGGATGAAAGTCCTGACAGGGTGCAGCCCTGAGCTGAGTACTGAAACATCCAGGCCAAATTAAGCAAAGGAGACCTGTCTTCTTGGCTGCAGATTGCGCCAGCTTCTAGGCTTTGGGACAAACCAAATTTCTATTCACATACATTCAGGCATGCATGTGCAAATGGGCAAATCATCTGCATATCTCTGGAGGCCAGCTGTGGGATGTGTAGTACTGCAGAGTACTGACATCCATCAGGTTACGCCTGCCTTGTCAGGAAACCTGCCAAAAGATGTGTTGAAGAAACCCTGTGGGTTTCAAATCCTGATGAGGCTGAAGCATGAGGAAGGGCTGAAAGCTGACTGAAGATATTAGGATTTGTTTCTCTATGTTGCCCCTAGTAGTAAAACAGGCATATTTAGTGACTTCCTGGCAATAACAGAGGCACCTAAAGGGTTAGACAGTAGCTGAGCTGGGATTTTGAAGATCAGAGTGGTACTGAAATGGGGATTTAGCTATTGGTTCTCATTTAGGTACTAAAATAACTTCAGTTAGCTGGCAAATTTGAAACTGCTCCTCAGAAAAAAATCTGGCCTTAACAGTGGCTGCTGAGCAGTTTCAAAAATCTGGTCCTGTACAAATACACAGTAAATGTAAGCAAATACTGATCTCTTGCTAAGTTCTCATATCTATTGTAAACAATCTGAGCCTTCATAAAAATACACAGCTTTTCACATATCCTGTATTTTGTCTCATGTTAGGTCACTAGCCAAAAAGCCTCTTGCCAGCAGTCAGTTTAACAGGGAGAAGGAAACCGGCTTATTGGTTAAATTTATTTATGATGACAAAAGGAAAATCGTGAAAACCCCAAGTTGTAAGTGGTAATTTATTCCTGATAAGTAGTAAATCAGCAGGATTTCACTGCCCACATGGGGACCTGCAGTTAAATAATTAATGATAAATAATTAGCCTCATAAATGTTCACAGTGGTTTTGAGCAACTATTTATACATGAGCTCATTCTACAAATGCTCCTGCTGCTATAAGCATGACAACCTGATGTCCTTACTGCATTACAAAAACATAAGATAATAAGACCAATCATTTCTGTGGTTAAGTTTATGTTGTTCATTGCCAGGTTAAACTAATTACTCACTGTCTCCAAGGCAGTGCTAGGATAATACTTCAAACTGATGCATATTTTGTCACGATAAATGACATGATTTTTATCATGATAAACTTATCTTACACTGTATTATCATGCATTCCACTAATGTGGCCTTTGTCTGAGAAAAATATGCAGAATTATTAAAAGAAGTGAGCAAAGGGGAAAGGCTGAAAACCTTTATGTTCTGGGTTATAAACCAGTAAAAATACTGGTACTTGTAGTAACAAAACCCGAAATATAAGAATACAGTAAAAAAATGTTTTCCCGTATATCAAAGGGTCTGAACACTTGCAGATTTGTATGCATCCTTTTTCATCACCACTGTTCAGCACTGGACACCAGAAGAGCCCAAAGTCAACATATTGACAACTTCACAGTCCTACACCTGAGAAACCCTCAATATCTCCAGAAAACAAACTGCCTGAGAATGCCTTCAGTCCTCATTGATCCATGTTCATAGAATCATAGAATCATAGAATGGTTAAGGTTGGATCATAGAATAGTTTGGGTTGGAAGGGACCTTCAAATCTTACCCAGTCCAACGCCCCTGCAATGAGCAGGGACACCTTCAACTAGAGCGGGTTGCTCAGACTGGCCTTCAATGTCTCCAGGGATGGCGCATCCACCACCTCTCTGGGGAACCTGTGCCAGTGTTTCACCACCCTCATTGTAAAAAATTTTTTCTCACGTCCAGCCTGAATCTCCCCTCTTTTAGTTTAAAACCATTATCCCTATCACAACAGGTTAGGATGTAGGTGTAGAGAAAACAGAGAATGTTGATTTATTCACGAGGCCAGATTTTGTAACAGTAAACAGAAGGAGGAAAAAGAATGCATTGAACAATTTTTAAGCAAAAATTAAGAAGCTAAAGCTCAAAAAAACAACAGCCCAGACCATATCTGATACATCGGGCTCTGCCTGAGGAGAGGAGAGCAGTAGCGTGAGGTGAGGAACCTGTGCAGGGACACCCTCAGGCCCTGGGCAGGAGACAGGGGGTGCAGTTACGCAGAGCCAGAAGCTCCTCTCAGCCTGCACCAAGCACCACTCCAGCAACCTGCCCTTTGGCCTCCCTGCTCCTCAGGCACCGTGCTCCTCAGCTTCCCTGCACTCAGATTCCCTGCCAGGATTGCCCACAGGTCATACAGCCTTGCTGGTGGTCACAGCTCTTTCTCCACAAATAGCCCCCTGAGACAATCCTCTTCCATAGCACACTTGCCCTATCCAGTGTCCTCTGTTTGGGTCCTGCAAAAAGTTTAATGCTGTACTTGCCTAAATCTGTAGGCTTTCCTGCTTGCATTTTCTGTCCTATCTAACCAGATTGTCATTATCACAGTCTCAGGTCATAGTATCTCTGAACAGAGAGAAAGCACAACATCTTTTCTTGCGCTGCATTCCTGGGAATGGTAAACATCCTTCGAGATCTCCTTGCATTGTTAGAAGGATGACACAGGCACTCTGGGTATGTGTTTTTGCTATGGTAAGAGAGATTAAATGTTAAGCTGTTTTGTTTCTTGGGGCTTGTTTATTTTAATAGCAATCTTTTTTTTTTTTTAGGTCTCATTGAATTTCATCCACCTAGGAAACAAGGGCTTGAACCCAAAATGAACTCAAAACAAGGAGTCTCCTTCCATTTATTTATGACTTATAAGTGTGGCATTTTTTCTGAGATTATTGGTTGTACAAATTCTGTAGGTAATTGTGTGAGTTAAAAAAAGAAATTAAAAAAGAAATGTTGTTATTATGATATTGCTATTCCCAAAAAAAGTTTTCCTACCTCAGCCAGCATGTGATAACATACCTTAAAGAAATAAAAATATTAAAAAACAGGCATTCAAAATAAACCACAAAGCTATGTAACTGTCGCCTAACATTTGTTTCTTGACACTGCTGATTTTGCAAGAGAAAGAATCGCTTCCTCTGGGACAGACTTATTTTTTTAAAGAGATTACTGAATTCAAATTGCACACCCTATCTCTATAAAACCACACTTGACATCTGCAGTCCTGTGTCCAGAGTAGTTGCTTAATAAAGTCAGTGGATCATAAGTTAACTTTTCATATTGATAATGTTGAAATACAATATAAATCCATCATATTTATTAATGGCCCACAAGAAATAAGAGGGAAGGTAAATTTATGAAGATGTATCTTCTGTGTGTAAATATGTGTGTCTATATATATGCACATCCACATTTGTATGTATGTTGGTACGTATATGCAGTTGTATCTACATAGCTACATACATATCTGTGAGCATATATATTTTTAACAAGTCTGCATTTGATTTTTTAACTCAGAATTATTCACAGTTAAAATTCACTACTTTTTAACTGGTAAACCACTGGGGGGTGGGGGGGAATGCTTCTTAAAGGAAGGGAGGAGGGTCAAATAGCTTTGCACTTCTCAATCACTGTGCGAAAGTTGCTGACACTCACCTGAGTGAAGTAACTTGCAAGGAAGAATAGCCCTGTCCCTAGGTTTGCTGGAATGTAGCATGAAAATTGGTTCTCTTAAGCCACATTTTGTGCTGGACTAGGAGCACACAAAGTTTAGTAGCTGAACATAACCTGAAGGTCAGTAATTCCCATCTGAGAGGTACTAACTTCTTAAGACACATTGGCCAGATCACTCAGTGAACAGCTAACTCCATGGCAAATTTGTTGCACAGAAACATGAGAGTACCACCATATGTCAGACAATAATGAGCAACACAGAGTCCTGTGGGAGAAATTGTAGGTCTTTCAATTAAATAATTGCAATCACAAACTGAAGTTTCTTCCTGTGGCTTTATTTAAGCCATGAAGAACGAAAGGTTTACCTTCCTTCAAAAATAAGCCTTCCTAGCTGGAATTACAGCAGATGTTCATATATCTACCTCTTCCTGGTAAGCCCTTGGCCTTGGTAACATTTTGTTACAATGGTTGTTATAAGATAACAAAGACAAGGTATTTCTTTAATAGGTGTTCTCTCTGGTGTCTTTCACTGAATGCCCCATGTTCTTTTATTGTAAAGACGAAATGAGAGCTCCTGATTTATTTTCTCAATATCATTTATTACATTAGTCATCTTTATCTGGTCTCGTTTGATTTCTCACCTTTATAATAAGTTCCAGTGTTTTCAATATTTCTTCATACAGAAAACTTTTAAACCTCTAATTGGTTTTGATGTTCATTTCTGAACTCTATTTTGCTATCCATTTCTGCATGCGAAATATTAGCAGCACTGTAGAGAGACATCTAGTTGAAAGCAGACTGCTGTTAGTTTTAATATTGTTCTGTGTTCTCTCTCTCCAAAATCCAAGCATTTTTGTTTTTTTGCTAAACTAACAGACTTACCCTCACAGTTTTGTTGTGCACTTGGGCCTGTAGGTAGGCACTTTCGTTATGTTCTCCATTAGCATACATAAGCCAGTCTTCAAAGGGGTTTTAGCAAGCTCTGTTTGTTTAAGCTGAAATTGTAGTGGGGGTAAATGCAGCCACAATCAGGACAGGGGATAGTAAAAATAGTAAATGAGGTAGCAATATGATACCTCTCCTCTAAGGTGATTGAGTCACATCATCACATCACACTGCACAATGACATTTGTAGAGGAGGCAAAAGAAAGAGCGGAGGCAACCTCTAATTACTGCCCTGCTTATTGTGACCAGCAAGGGTAAGTGCTGAGACACATTTTGACAAAATCCTTATTATTTTTCACTAAAAGCTTATTTCCTCTTCCTGCTTGCTTTGGGGAGGAAAGAGTCCTCATGGAGAGCCCTTCTGAAAGGGCATTCAAACCAGAGGCTGTCATAACTGGGTAGCAAGGGCCATGAACTTGAATTTTACTGTTACTTTGACTAGCTGTACCAGAGCATGCTCAGGCATTTATTTGCTCCTCAGGACAGGGGCATAGACTCTGGCTTCTCACCCATGGCTGTCTGGGAGACACTGCACCAGCAAAAGTATTAGGACCACAGGACACACAACTTGCTGGGATCTGTCTCTTCCCAAGACAGTCCTGCCCTCTGAGGCTTTCAGAGCACAGTGCTGTTTTCTACAAAAAGCTTCTTCACAGATACATTTATCATGATTCTGAAGGATTTTGCACCGACTCTGTACACATCAAGTGTGGGATATGAGTGGTTAAAATGTCTCTTTATCTGCTGTTACTTTAAGACTATATGCTACATTAAAACTCTTCTAAGCAGCACACAGATCTTTCCTCTTCACCATGTAAATAATGAAAAACAGACAGATGTCTGCTATTAAGATAAACCACTCAGTGCAGGTTTCTTCTGTTTGGCGAACTGAGAACTAGAAGCTATTCTCCACACTGCCAGCTATGGATTATCTCACTGAAAAATCATAGAATAGCAACAAACTATTAATTATCTTTCCTTACTATAAACTACTGAAATCACTCTGTAAATGTTTTTCTTTTATAACAATAAACATTTCTGCCACATAGTTTGTATAATTAATCATTTTTCAATTTAAGGGACCATCTCATTTTCACTGGGAAACAGTTTATAAAAATACTTGAGAGTGAAAGATTGCTAATAAAATTGTCAAAGTACACTCCATGTTTTTTAGGTTAAACAGTATTTGTGGGATGTTTGCATTGACGTTTATGCTATGTCAAATTATGCAGATACACTGTTTTCACAAAGAAACTGGTGGAAAAAAACATGGACTTGGGAGCTGTTCAGTGATTCTCAATTTAGCTTCTGTAAAATAAACTTAAACCTGTAAAGAAAGGTTGTTCGAAGCAGCTTTATGAGATGAAAAGTGGGAAAGAAATAATTAGGCTGCTCTAGTTATTTTCATTACCAAAACTAATTATATTATTTTTAAACAATATAGCATGAGAAACATTTTTGTTTTCATTTCTCATGTTCACGTCACAGAAGGCACCAGCATATAGTAAAAAAAAAATTACCATATACACCCAGCTTTCTTAGCAGCTCTGTGACTACACTCCCATGAGCGTCTTCTAAGACTCCAAGTTTCTTGAGAAACAACACCTTTGGTGTGTTTTTGGCTATGAACCTGAAAAAAACACAATCACTTCCCTCAGTGTAATTACGGGACTTTTTTTTTAAGATCCTTGAATGAATAGGATTCCATCTACTTCAAAATCATCTTTAATATTCCTAACAATGCCAAGTCAATTATCTTGTGACATTGAAGGACTTCACTGAAATGACAAATTAGTTTGAAAATACATGTTTCTATTTGTATTTCCAAGATTCCTATGCCATGTTTTCAGAATTATTTAGAATATCACTTCTGTAAAAGACAGGTTGTGTTTGACTTGTAATGAAGCTGTAATTGGCATTCTTTGTACACTTGCACATTATTGCAAGCACTCTAAGCTTTTAAATTCAAGGATTAGGATTCTTTGTTCAAATATTTTTTACTGAACATTTTATTTTTCCAGACCAATTTTTTAAATATGAAAGATTAGGATGTACTGTTTTCCATTTAAAAAAATGTTTATAAGTAAGCAAAATCAAGCAAACTTAGCTCTCATAACAGCTATTTACACAATATATCCAGTCTTTTTATTTAGTTGTTCACACTGCCTCATATTGGCTCTGTTTCATAGAATCATAGAATAATTAGGGTTGGAAAGGACCTTAAGATCATCTAGTTCCAACCCCCCTGCCATGGGCAGGGACACAATACTCCAAGTGAGGTCTCACGAGAGCAGAGTAGAAGGGCAGGATCACCTCCTTTGACCTGCTGGTCACGCTTCTTTTGATGCAGCCCAGGATACGGTTGGTTTCTGGCCTGCAAGCACACACTGCCTGCTCATGTCAAGCTTCCCATCAACCACCACCCCCAAGTCCTTCTCTGCAGGGCTGCTTTGAATCTCTTCTCCTCCCAGCCTGTACCTGTGCCTGGGGTTGTGCCGACCCAGGTGTAGGACCTTGCACTTGGCCTGGTTAAACTTCATAAGGTTGGCATCGGACCACCTCACCAGCGTGTCAAGGTCTCTCTGAATGGCATCCCTTCCCTCCAGCGTACCAACCAAGCCACACAGCTTGGTGTTGTCAGCAAACTTGTTGAGGGCACACTCAACATAATACAAATGCAAGGACCATTTTATCTAGACATATGCTCAGAACAATCTAACTTCGAAGATACAAAAATTTGAGTGCCACTAGTGCCACTACAGACATCAGCAGAATTAACACACCCCTCAAAACCACAACCAAAATGTAACTGATCGAATCACATTTAATCTGATGGATGTTGTGAAAACTTATACCCCATTATTTTTAACTCCTTTGCCACTGGGAGCAAGCAGCATGTAGACAGAGGCAAAAGAGTTGCATCCACCAAGTGTGAAAGTGTAGTGCAAAATTTCAGCTGTTGACCACCTTCACTTCTTGATGACTGTTATTCTGCTACACCTTGTCTTGTATAATTGCTTGCACACCAAAGAGACACTGTCGGCAATAAAAAGAAAAAGAAAGGAAAAAGCCTGCATTAAATAATATCAAGCCTTTAAATAATGACTGTGTCATGTTTCATGTGAGATTTAGGTGTAATATGTTACTAAGTTCCAGCCAGACAGTCAAGGCTTGTGTTCAAACATTGATGTGTCCAAACACATGCTAATGGAATGATTTTAAAACTTGTATTTATCCTTTTTTGTTGTATGACTTTTAATTCACAGAGATTTTTGCATTGCATCCCAAACTTCTTACTTATTTGATTGATAACTACCTCATACATGCTCCGACACTTTGTAAAGTAAATCATGGCTATAATGGAGAAACACTAAGAGTGCTAGTCTATTCATTGTAAGTACACTTGGGTAAAGCATAATAATAGTGAGGCTATGCTTGTTCTCAACTCACGATGGTGAGTGTTTAAGGATTGCCAGGTGAAGTATTCTTAATCATTTCCCCCCTCTAGTCCCCATATAAATGAGAATACTGAAAAGCTACAGAATTAGAGGCCATGCTGGAAACTGTCAGTTCTAGCTTCTCAAACCTTTCATTACCCATGTCATGTGTGATGACATAAGAAAAAATTCTTTGATCTTGTGAGAAGACAAAAAACCCTAAATTGAATGTGAATTGTAGTATGGGAGACCTCACACAGCTTTTTAAAAAGGCAAAGGGTTCCTGAGATCACCCATTCTGTCCATTGTCAAGAAAGGCCCACCTCTATCTTGGAAGGCACCTTTTTTGGCATAAATGGTGAGATATCATCTCAGACAAAGGTTCTGAAAGGGATGCGCAGGAGGTTCACTAACAATTGCCTGTATTTGTCAATGGGTAGTTAATAAACACAGTGCTTTGAAAATTTACCTCTGCATGTCCACTCTTCTTTTAGCTGTACAATGGCAGCAATCAGTTTTCTAAAGGAGCTTCACCCAGTCGGCCTTTCCAGCTGGGAGGGCAGGAGGACATCTGTTTCAAGATCCAGTGTCAATCATATTCTAACAATCAGCGTTTCTCCTCAGCTGAATTTATTATTTGCACCAAGTGATCTGTTTCTCTCAGCCAGTCTTCTAAACTCTCTTCTCCAAGCTTACTGCATATAAAATATTAGTCTGTCTCTTGCATGACTTTTTTTTCCCTAAAAGTTTTTTTGTAATTGAGACACTAAGCCACATTCTTTATACATGAGGTCCCAGATTCTTTCCTCCTAGCTCTTCAGTGCTTTTGCCCCAGAACATCTCTGCTTGATCTGCCCATTGCTGTAATGATGATCTCACTTTGTGTTTTCTCTTTTCTTTTGCAGTAAGACTCCTTTTCAGGAGAAGGGTCTGATGCTTATTGCACACTCTCCCAAGTAGAGAACTTGTCACCTTATGTGTTTGAGAAATGCCACGTGTAAAAGAGTAAAATAAGAAATTATTAAACATAAATTAACATGCTAAGTAAAAAGTATAAATTAGAACATGCCTCAAATAGAACTATGATTCATAGCTTTGAGAGTAACCTAAAAACAGATCAAGTTGTCATGTGTTTATCTATATTAGTGAGTTGTTATTTAATTTACTCTTCTAATATGTTTATTAGGGCTACTTTGCTCCATGGTATGTGTACTATATCATGTGCAGCCAAAAATATATCTTGCATTCATTTTTCAAATCTAATATTTCATATTATGTCTCTCTCCATCCCAATGTGAAATCATCAGAAACACTTATAAACAGAAGGTATGAATGCTTCAGGGATCCTTAAGACAGAAACAACATTTTTATCTGTGCAGAGAGGCTAACTGGGAATTTGATATGTATGTTAACAAAGAGACTGATGTCAGCTTCCAAATTAACTTCTTTGTAAAGGTAAGACTCTAATTTCCGTTTTAGGTGTTCCAAAACTTATCCCCACATGCTGAATTTTAAAACACCCACAGTTGCTTTTGCTTGACGCCATCTCGCAAGGCCTCCTGACAAGCAAGATACTGAGTGCAAGCAAGTAAAATTGTATGTAATATATGACTTCATAAATAGCAGCAGCTTATCATATGATACTTACATTTGTATTTACTGTTGTTTGAAGAATTATTGGTGATTGTATTCATGCCACCCTAGAGGCAAAGAGCCTTGTAGTAATGTGCAGACTTAATCTTTAAACTGCTTTCATTCCAGCATTTACTCTAAAGTCTGCGTACAGGTCTGGCTAAGGCTTCAGACACCTGTACAGGAAAAGGCTAATAATACACATATGAATAACCTGCCTAACTGGACAGCCTGCAAGCATGAAAATCTTTGCAGTACAATGTTCAAGGCCAGGTTGGACAGAGCCTTGGGTGATATGGTCTGGTGTGAGGTGTCCTTGCCCATGGCAGGCGGGTTGGAACTAGATGAACTTAAGGTCCTTTCCAACCCTAACTATTCTATGATTCTATAATTAGTGATCCAGAGGCAAATAGATATTAAGCCTCCTGGTAGAATTAAATATGTATGCTCATATTCGATTTAAAGTTTTCCACATGCACAGTTATCTGACTGTACTTTCTCTCTTCTGTACCTTTGCTTAAAATCAAATATATGGTAGTCCCTTGACCTTAATGTAATATTCACTGTAAAAATAGCAAAATCAAACTCTTACACAGATCCGAGGGACAGGAAGTTTCTACTGGTATTTTGTTCCATAAATCTTTTTCTTATTTTTTTCCTATTCACTCCCACTACAACCTCTATAACTATGTGAAATATTTCCTCTCCTTCTTGGATGTTTACATAGGGTTTTGTAGAGTTACTATGTCTTTCACGGCTGGTCATTTAGCCCAGAAACAGATATTTTAGCTCATTCTATGCATTATTCCTCCTCTGTGTGTGCATTTTCTTTTTATTCTAATTTTCCAACAAAAGAAGGATTGCTTCTGATGCAGATAAAAGGTCAGGTTTGGACAAAAATCTCAAATTTATTTATATTTTAGTATTCTTCTTTTAAAGGGATCCCTTTAAATGCTCTGTTTTTTTTTATTTCAAAAGTGCCATGTTACTTATCAGTTGGTAAGTGAGCAGATGCAAACTCAGGATATGCTCAGGAAATCACACACATCCTCAGAAGTCCTAGATAAGGCAGTGTTTATATTAGCACTGCACTGCTCTGCTTTTAGCATTTGAAAAATAGAGTCATGGATATTTCAGGACAGTTCAAAACCAGTCTCTTCTAGAAAAGACTTAGGGTAAGATGAGGCCATGCTGAAGATCGAAGGAGTTGAAAGTACTCTCTAAATGATTTGAAAAACAGCTTTTGGGCCCTGACCTTTTTTCTCTAAAGATATTAAGTCAAAGATAATTAACTCTAAGATAATCAAATCAAGTTAATTCCATGGATGTGAGCAAGGGTGAAGTATTGTTAGTAAAAGCTTCAATAGTTAGTGGATACTTTCTAGATACATCTTAGATTGGTCAAAAGGGACAAATCAGAACAGGACTGAAATAGGTGAATATTAGGCTAAACTCAGAGATACCACATAAAACTATCTTAAGAGATGGATTTAGAAGTGGAGTGTGTAAGGGAGGAACCTGACAGGAAAAATAATGGTAGAGACTACCTTTACTACTGCTATTTTATATTTATCCATGCACTTCAAGCATTCTTGCAAACATTTAACAACAACGCATAATCTTGACTTCATCCATTTAATACAGTCAGTACGGGCGCCATCAGTTTGATCAAATACACACTACACCTTAACACGTGGGTATTTTTTTATACAAGCTGCTAGCAAATCTGTGGGTTGTGTGAAAGAGGCAAGTACAATGCTGTTCTGTCCCAGTTTTCCCACTGCACTATACTTTTCCCATCTTCTGTAGCAGCACCTGTGCCTCTCCACCCAAGCATGCTGGACTCTTGAAAAAGCTCACATTTGCTTTTGTTTTGAAAGGAAATGAGCTCAAAATTACTTTCGTAGCTTTCTCAAAGGGGGTCTCACTGAATTTTAGCAGTTTCCTTTTTCTTAGTCCCTCTCACAATACAATACATTATTAATTTAAATCATCAGCATTGACTGATCAACATCAATACTCAGCAGCATTAGTTTTCTTCCTTAAAACAACAGTATTCTTAAATCCATTTTCAATGGGCCCATTGCAGAAACCATGTACTAATAGTAACTTTGAGCATAAATTCATATGAAGACAATCGTTTGTTTTGAAGGGAGCCACAAGATTAGGCTTTCAGAGACTCACTCATATGTGAGTGCCAATACCAGTCTGATGCAAGTGAATATGTCACCAGTCATCCAGTTAATTGTGTTTGAGTCTTCATCCCATGTTCTATTACAGTCTTTCACATTCATATCACAATCCAAGACAGGAATGTCAGAGTTAACTAGCTATGTAAGTTCATCCTTAAATGCATCAAGCATTTTTCCTCTTTCTGAGCTAGTTGAAACAAATGGGGAGGAGGGACTTTATTAAGCTGTCAGTTATACCACAGTACAGACTGCACCTCTGGGAATATGAATGCAATGTATGAATGTCTAGTGTTCTCATGTTAATATTAATACACTGGATCCTGTTCCAGCTCACTTATTTTAATACTGGAATTTGAGCTTTGGGAATAGACCTAGTTTTTAGGGCTTTAGATTCAAACAGGAACTCTACACAACTATGTTTCTTGCACAACTGTCTACATCTCCAAAAAGTAGCTGAATTACCATGATTTCACTGTTTAGGGGTAGAAATGAGCTATGAAGAAGGCTTTCATGAGTACTTCCTTGGAACTAAGTAGTTCATTTCCATTCCACCTCTCAGTCACACGGGGATAGAAATGGGGCACAGATTTGGCGTCTGAGTAAGGGAACTGTATATGAGCGGTCACAGCTCTTAGTTTAAGGATTTATGGATAGCTATATTATGTCTCAGCATCTGTTCTGCATCATAGCTTCTGACATAGAGAATGAATCTCTCACAGTGATTTGACCGAAGACAACACTGTATTTATGTCAGCATGGCAGACAAAATTTTGGCCCCAAAACCAAAATATTTGGTTCATTGGTTAGTTGGTTGGATTTTATGAAAATAATCAGGCCTCTTGCTTTAAATTTCTACATATTTATGAGATGTTAACAGCTAAATTTGGGCCACTACATGATCTCATTATCATTTTTACAGACTCTGCCAAAATAAAACAATTTGCATTTGAAATTATAGAAAGAAAGTAATTTTTTTTTCTTCATCTCTGCCCAAGTTTGACCTTATTCTTTGTCAGAAGCCTGGTAAACAGCCTTTCTTACCATTAGAGGGTTTGCAGGGGGCCTACGAGAGTGCTGGAGAGGGACTCACCATCAGAGACTGTAGTGGTGGGACAAGGGGTAATGGCTTCAAACTTAAATGGGGGAAGTTTAGATTAGATATGAGGAAGAAGTTCTTTACTGGAACAGGTTGCCCAAAGAAGTGGTAAATGCTCCATCCCTGGCAGTGTTCAAGGCCAGGATGGACAGAGCCTTGGGCGACATGGTCTGGTGTGAGGTTCTTCTGCCCATGGCAGGGGGGTTGGAACTAGATGATCTGAAGGTCCTTTCCAACCCAAACCATTCTATGATTCTATGATCCTATGATTGTCAGATTTAAGCACCTAAGTCCTAGATGTTGATAAGGCTAAATTGATAATACTAAAATGGAGCAGCTTTAAGGATCGGTTTTATGGAAGCAGAGAGAAACAGCTTGAATAATGATCCTCGGAAAAAGACTTGAGAAGAAACTTGTAGTTTAATAAGAACCAAAATTTAAACATTTCTAGTGCAGACTAAAACTTTATGGAATAACACGAATGACAGCTTACCAAAGGGCATGCTGGCACACGAAAATGTAGCCAACATCTCCCTACACAGCACAATCTGGCCCATTACAAGTTGAGATATTCAAGTCAGAATTCAGAGAGAACACTCTAAACGTTTCAAATGTCACTTATTGTGATGGGCCAATTTGCTCTTGTTTGAAGTCATAATCTGGAATCCTACATACTGTATTGTTTGTTACAATTTGGGAGGAAGGGGGTATCAAACAGCTTTCAAAGGAACAAAAATTTCATCTTGATTGGTTGGGCCATATATTGCATGTTGTGAAGCAATGAAAGCAAGCATGCTGCATACACGAAAAAATTTAGTTTCTCAGAGGACAAAAATATAACACAAGAAAATAGCTGGCAGTCAGTAGCAATATAAATTGCTCATTTCAAGGATGATGAAGTTATTAATGAATGCACAGAAGAGTTTAATGGAAGCAAACACCATTCCTGGGTTAATTAATGAGATATCTATTGCTGCTGAAGCACTACCCCATTTACTTCATCTTGTGCCAAATTTTGCAAAATTGGCAAGGAGAATTGTGGAAAAATAACTCAGGAATGGCTAAGCACTCTCAGCACCCTCTGCAGTCAAAATGAACTAGGCTATTAAGAAACATCACCCTCAGAAAAGTCATAAAATTATACCACTGCAGAGCTGTACACAGACTCCTGGGTGGGGAGTAGGTTATGTGCCCAGGTTAAGTTGTTCAAAGACTTTTAACAGCAAATGAAAGGTAACGCACCATCTGGTACTGTGTGTCTATTTCTTATTTATCTGATAATTGAATTCCTTTCCTTTCTGATAGTTTTTCGCCTTGAGAAAATGTCCTTTATATAGCAATGCAGATGTTGAAAAGCTCACACGTTCCAAATCTTACATGGTGTCCTGAAAATACTGTTCTGTTCTGCAAAGAAACCTGGGTGCCAAGCACTCGCTGTTCATTGTTTACTTTGGTTGTGTTTCTGTACAAGCTGATTTCTTCTCACAGGGTATCTAAGAATTACCATAAAGTGTCTGTTACGTGATCTGTTCTTTAATAAGTAACTCCTAAAATCTAAGGAACTTTTAGTCTCTTTAGTCTAAGTCTAAGCAGTTTGAAATTCTGAACATGCTTGATGTGAAGCCTACTACTGCTGACCTCATTTAAAGTGCTTACAAGGAAGACCTAATATATATAGGTAATAACCTTCACAGGAAGAAAATAATATAGAAATAGAGGGCTGTGCTGCACTAGGTAGCTGAGCTGCCAACATGTTTCTATTCCCGGCAATGCTATTTTATTAACAGTACCTAGACATCCATAATTCTGCCTGCCTTTTGGGATATGTCACTAAGGTCTTAAGGGTTTTCAGTATCACATTGTGAATAGGAACGTTAACAACTAAAAGGCTTTCAAGGTACATGCTTCAGTCTACAATGCAGTGTCTTTTCCAGCCCCTTGGAAAACTGCAAATTGGAACTAACCATTGGAAATGTCCAATGTAAATATTTAAGTTGATTATTCTTATCTTACTTGTGCATCAGCTAAAAAGCCCAAGAGGTTGCCAAGCAAACAGTCCTGAGTTCTAACTGAAGAACAAGACATTCTAGCTACTGCAATGAAAATACAAACAGGGTAGAAACAATGTGAGCATTCCACTAGATACAAAACAGTGCAGCGTGGGAAGTCATTGTCTTTTGAAAAACAAATCTGTTTCTAAAAAACTATTAATTCCATTTAAACATTTGTTAGCTAAGCTAGTCAAAAGCTTTGATTTTCATTACCAGTCACAGGTCAACAATTTTTACTCCCCCCAGAATGAATCTGTTTAGGTAAGTGGTGTATTTTTAATAGGTTTTGTATTTTTCTATAATAACACTTTGACAGAATACCTGTTTATTAAAGTTCTGGTTATATACAATATAAACAGGCCATGGTTATATGGAGAGAGAGAGAGAGAGAGACAAATAAAGAGAAAGAGAGAGAGAGGCAGAAAGAAAGAAAGATGGTTGTATAACAATAAAATAACCATGAGTATATGCTGTGGATTACTCACTTGTGAAAGAGGAATGCTTATTAATGTGGATATTTCTCTTTGGGACAGTACTTGGGAGGATATTTTGCCCCATCACTGCTAAATTTATGCACCATTACCTAATATGCAGTGCCAGCAGAAGGCTGGTTGTGTCACTCACCGTGTTCATGTGATAGGATTGCCTAGAAGTCTCATGCTACATGAAAAAAACTCTGTGCCCTGTATGGTGATGTGCACAGAAGTCCACCCTGGAGCCACAGCTATGGAGCAAGTCCCTCAACATCTAGTGGCAATATGACATCCATGTAACACTACTGAGAAATCCGTAGCTCAGCTGCTGCCACTGCATCACATGAAGTGTGGAATTTGATTCATCCAATATTCCACCTCTGCCCACCATAAGTAGAGTTCTCAAATCCAGCTTCATGTCAGTGTAATGGTTTTCATCACAAAGTAGTAGTTGTGTGGCTTTGTCCAAAGCTTTTCTATTGGCCTTCATATGCCCACTGATGGCACAGGTCATAGTCTTGACCAAGAAAAGATGGCTCAGACTCTGATCCTCTAGAGAATATTTTCTGAATTTTTTATTACATTTTAACTCTGGTTACTGAAGAGCTACCTTCTTCAGCATAAAAAACCTGCTAGCTTAGATAGAACCAAATATTTCAAAACAACAACAAAAGTGAAATAATTCCTGAGAATATTTCTGTATTCTTTCACCAAAGGTGTGTTCCAGCCTCTCAGATAAGGATTTATAATGAAAGCACTGACACTATCAACGACACCTGTTGGCTTTCTAACCTGGAATATTTGATGTACACATCCCTATGATCTTTTCAGTAATATTATTGCAACAACTGTATGATACATGTTTAGGAGGTAGAATAAATATGAAAATGTTTCTAAATTATAAAAAATCCGTCTAGAGAGAAAACACTTTATGTTTATGTGTTTTATATATATATGCACAAGCATATGTGTACATACGTGTGTATATATACATTGTTGGGTGCGTATACACATATACGTTGTGCCTGCAAGTATGAGGATGAAATCCATGTATTATTTCGTAGTGTCAAATAATAGTGAAAAGATCACTACATTTAAACAGACACACTTGTCACTGAAGTCTAGTGACTTTTCATACGTACTTCCCAGACTTGAATGCGATGTCTGTTGTACTAAATAGATCATTTCCCTTCTTCCTTCCCTCTGAATTTGCCAGCTGACCTAACTGCTCCTCAAAACAATGCAACCCATGTTGCTGTAGCTTCCTAGTTAAAAAGTTTGATTACTTTTTCGTCATGGGATCCAGAAATAACCTGCTCCTTTTTCATGCATCCAGATCCCTCTGTGATAGTTTCCATTTCCAGTTCTCCATTTATATTACTTATCCTTTGACTATTTTTCTTTCTTGTGCTATGAAAAAAAATCTTCTGCTGAAAATCAGTGCCTTTGAATACTCTCCACACACCAGTTTTATCTTTAATATAATTTTCTTCTTTCTCCTCCAGCTGGAGCCATGTCCTAATTTTAGGTTATTGAATTTATTCCACCATGCCTACTTCTACAAAGAAACAGTCCTCTCCTGCATCATTATCTTTCCATCATCTCTTAACTGCAGATCTATGTTTTCATTTGGGCTCTGTGTATTTTGATTTCTGCATGTAGTTACTGATATTTCTTTCTTCACAAAAGGGTATTTATTTTATGATAATCACTTGAAGATGAGCTGAATGGTTTGTAATACTTTTACCATTAAACTAACACCAGAAAGAAGGCATTTATCTCCTTGTGCTCCAGATCTAGAAGGATCCGTAGAAATTAGAGGAAGTTCATTCACGCACTAGAATGAAACTTGGAGGAGGAATATTTAAGCCAAATGTGAAAGAAAAACATCTCTCAAACTTCCTGCCACAAAACAGGTGCTAGAGCAGGAAGCTATGACCATGAAATAAAAGGTAATTCATCCATTTCTAATTTGTGTGTCCTAGTTTGTGTCTTCGGCATAAGGCATTAGGCATTACCTCTGAGGTACCTCTCTGAGGTGCTATACAGCACTGAGGTACACTTCTTCTGTGCCTTCCCTTCATTCTAGAAAATAGTAATTTAGGATGAGGTCCAAAACAGTCCTTTGCCATCTCAGCTGCCTAAACTGATTAGGTGGGGTTTTTTGGATCACTCTTCTTTTTGGGATCTAGGTGCCCGAATGACAATTTGGGTGCCTAAGTACTAGTTTAGTGCTGGAGTAAACCTGTTGCAAATTACACAAACCCACAATTACATCATTCCTGACACACCAGGTAGGCTTTTTATCATGTGGGGAATGATAAGGCAAGACCTTCCACCCACCTTACCACTCCCTGCCTAGCTGCACCTGCTCCCTTGTGTGCACTCAAATCTGTGTTAGAGGGATGTATGGATAGTGGGTGATAAAATGGCATAAAACTTGCAGCCAGAGTTAATGATGGCCAAATATGCCCATACAAGTCCATATATAATTGTTAGAGTGTGAATGAATTTACAGGAGAAGCCAAAAATGCCTCAGTCTACAAGGAAGTAGTAGACCTGACTGCCTAAAATAATTTTTTAAAACTAAGATACTATAGGGAATTCACAGACTACAGTATTAGTAAGATAGAAGATACAGATTCAAACAACTAAGAAATCCTTAAGTTTCTTTCTTATACATGTAACCTTTAAAATAAAAAGCTCTTCAAATGCAAATTTAGGAAATGAGGTAGTAAATCTGTATAAAAATAGCAAGGCTTTTGTATTAGAAAGTTTTTAAATATATTAAACACAATTCTGTAAGCATGCTGTGCTTGCTTGATGTTCTGCACAGACCATAAATCATGAGATATTAGTTTATATTCCAACATCACTTCACAGCTAAGAAACTCTTTAAAAGTTGTGAAATTTTTAAGCTAATTCAATAACAGTAAATTAGATTGTCCTAGATGATAATTCCTGTACTCTTACTAGCGTATCCATGTGTGGGCTTAAAGATAATTTGCATAATACAATCTGTGTTACAGCAAGATGAGGCATGCACAATCTGTTTACTTTGGCTCAGCAATTGCTCATTATGTAGCCAAAGAATAAGGTGAGGTTGATTTCTTCAGATTCTCTTTGCTTAGCCTGGTTTTTGCACCATTCCTGCATCTCACATTTGAGGTATAGAAAGGTGTATTTTAAAAGCCTAAGGTTATTTCTTTGAGGACTATCTTTGTCATTCTTGCAGTTTCTCACTAGGGCTGATCAACTTCAGAGGGCACCACAGTAACAGAAGAGATCTAATTTCCAGGTGGTACATGGCCAGTCTGTAGTGTGAGCACTGCAAACTCATGTCTTTGTGCAAGGACCTTCATGTAGACCTACACTCAGTGGATGGGTGTCCTGGGTTCAGCTACAATAGTCATTTTTTCTCCTTAGTAGCTGGTGCAGTGCTGTGGTTTTGACTTTCAGTCTGGGAACAACGCTGATAACACCAATGTTTTTAGGTGTTGCTCAGTAATGTTTACTCTGACCAAGGACTTTCTTAGTCTCATGCTCTGCCAGAGAGGAGGGGAAGCCAGGAGGAAGCAGAGACAGGACACCTGACCCAAACTGGCCAAAGGGGTATTCCATACCACAGCACGTCATGCCCAGTATAGAAACTGGAGGGAGTTACCCGGAAGGCCCAGATCGTTGCTCGGGTCGGGCTGGGTATCGGTCGGCGGGTGGTGAGCGGTTGTGTCCTTTTCCCTTGTTATTTCCCTTATCATTATTATTGGCAAGAGTAGTGGTTTGTATTATACCTTAGTTACTGGAGAGCTGTTATCTCAACCCGTGGGAGTTACATTCCTCCGATTCTCCTCCCCATTCCTCCGGGAGCAGGGGGAGGAAGGAAGAGGTGGGGGAGTGAGCGAGCGGCTGCGTGGTTCCAATTTGCCGGCTGGGCTTAAACCACAACAATGGGTAAATAAAACAGATGAAGAGCTATTCCCTCATTCAAAATATCATTCCTCGCATATGTACAGGCAAAACCTCTCCTCTTGCCTTCACCTACACTGTGTTGTGAATGGCATGTGGCCTGTGCTATGCCCTGAAACACACTCAAATATGTCTGGGAAAGTCTTAGTAAAGGTTTTGTGCTAGGCAGAAAACTAACAATTACTGAGTCTTAACAATGTGGGACACTACTTGAAACCGTACACTGAGAAAAGCTGGGGTGAGGAATTGTTTGAGAGTTCTTTTTTTTTAATCATGGAATGAAATGCAGGACAACAAGAGAAAAACTAAAGGCCCCAAGCAAACTTATCAGTTGTTTATGTCAACATCTTCAAAAGCAGAGACATCACCATCTTTACATGCATATCTTGAGGTCCTTCGTTCTTTATTTGCACATATGGAGTGAATATGCATTCCTGAAACACCATTTGAGTTTTTTAAGGTGACTCTTAAAACTAGAAAAAGTTCCTCACAAACATTTAGCCAGTGTCAAAATCTTGTTTTGTACCAAATATGTATACCTTCAAGGAGCTTATAAATACAAATTAGTTTTAAATGGCCTGCTGTTTCATTAAGTTAATTGGATTTGCTTGTGATAAGCTTATGGATTCTAATGAAACTCTTATTTGGGTTTCTTTTCTGTGGAGAAGTGTCCTGTGGCCAGGATGTAATGTGGACAGCTGTTTTAGAAGACAGCACTCAGGGGACCTCAGAACAGCTTAGGTTACAGAAATGGAGACATGTCTTCATGAACTTAACAAATCACTGTTTAACCTTCTCTAGTGATCATGAAAAGAAGAAAGACAGTATCCAGCTTGTGGTGGATGAGTCCTGAGAATTTCTGCCTTTAGATTTGCAAACTTACAAACCATCTTTTGCTGTGGAGCAAAGCCATACAGCATGAAAAGCCACCATTTAAAGTGTCTCTAATAGTTTTAGATATGAAAGCATAAAATGTTCCTAATGTGTATTGTATCATCAGCTCAGGTTAGGCTTTACATAATCAGAATTATTTCAGATGTACACTACAAAAATTTTGAGGTATTGTTCATAATTTTGCTCCATTGCTTAATGTGGCAAATAACAATCCGATGCTGCTGTGTTATGTAGTTTTATATTCTAAGAGTGGTTTTGATTTAGACAGCACCTACAAGTTCATTTAGACAATCCTTGCTCTTTTTTAAAAACGACTGGTGTTCAGAAATCCTGGTACTGATACTGTAAATATGAACTCTGTATGTCCAAATACCATCTCTCATACCTTCTAGGCACTGGACTTGGTTAAGACACATTAAAGTAACTGAAAAAGGGGTGGTCAACAGTAGAAAGGAGCAGCTCTTAGTCACAACGCATTTGCTTCAGGACTGTATGGTCATAGACACAAGACTCCTATGAAATTAATTAGGTTTTAGTAATAGTTTACATAGCAACAGTAATTATTCTAGTTTCAAAAATTACATCAACTATATATTTAGTAGAAATAAAGATCTAAAGATGCATCTGCATTTTTTGTTTCTTAGACATAGATTTTTAAAAAATGGACAGATGCTTCAAATATCTTAGAGTTGAGATACTGAACTTGAATTTATTCCAAGGTGACTGAAATTTTCCCTTCCCCTTATGACCGCGTGCATTAGGCACATACATGCTGAAGATGGGCATATTAGATTTCTCCTGGACTATCATACTCAAAAGACAGCAGGCACCCAGGTGTATTTTAAAACAAGCTTGATGCTGTCCAGGCAAGTTAAGTATAGTCTGAGCATGCCTGAGAGGCCAAGGCCCCTCTGGGACATGCAGAGATGTCTTCCTACCCTTCATGAGCAGGATTTCAGCATAACCACTGCCTGGGTGGCATTGCAGAAGCCTCTATCCAGGTTGTGCTGCATATCCACTTTCTGAGACCCAAGTCTGTTAATGATATCTGACACTGTAAATCTAAAATTCAAGACACCTAGGGCTGTTATTAGATGTCAAAACTCCTTATCAAATGAATACAACTGTATTCTGGTTCAGTTAAAGCAAGCAAGTGTCCGAATACTGTCTTCACTCATGAAAAAGATCTTTTGAACTTCAGAGGTGCTCTCTGTTGCAAGCCGTTACACTATATTTTGTATAAGGAAATTTCCATTGACACCTGGGTTGGGAAAAACTTGGACATAAAGACATAAAGTATCTAACAGAAAATTGTTACCAATTAAAAATGTGTCTGCTTCTCCTGTACAGGACAAAGAGTAAGAAGATGGGATAATGAGATGAGAACAAGGTGAAATTACAGATCTAAATATCTAATTTTCTGTGTTAAATGGAGCAAATTACTTAAGGAGGTAATAAACAGAAAATTAAAAAGATGAGAGAGAACAGTTACTTGGCTTTTCCTTATCAGCATGCAGGGTAGTGGAGATAAATGCTTACATTACCCATTGTTCTGGTCTGGTTTCCTTTTTGTCTGTCCTGGAAAACTCTTAGTAAAACATTGACAATTGATGGAAGTTCAAAGAACAAGCAACTTGATTTTTTGTTTGAGAAATAAAAATCAGACACCATTTTAAAATGTTATTAATATAACTTCCTTCTTGGATCATTAGGTCATGTTTTGCCTTGTCTTTGCGAAGCAAACACGGAAGAAGGCAGCAGACAAATATTCCCTAAAAAAACCAGCCAGTCATTATGTTCAGAGATAAGCATGTTCATTTTCTGTGTAAGTCAGGGGGTTGCAGATACAACTACATGCTTCATCATCACTTCCAGGAATTTGTTTCATTAAATCAATGAGGTTTTAGTTCACAATCAACTGAAAAAATATTACACTAAAGAATGATCATATTGGTAATACAGACAACTGTGTTACTTCTGATCCCAGTTGTACCAGAACTGTGCATTTATTTTATCCATACAAAGAGCAAAATACGTTAAAGCCTTGACCAAGGCTTTTAGGAGTCTTGCAAGCTGTATTGTAGCTGTGTTGTGTGAGTTTATAAGTTTTCTCTACTTTTGTCTCGTTTTCTTACCTAGTTTAGTTTAACAAAGCTGGCTAGATTATCTAAATGAATGAGGGGCAAAATGTCATCATGTTATAATTTCTTTATCTATAAATCATTATGTGAAACAGTTCTTCAATATCTTATGAAAGGACACATTTAAAACTGTCACACACCCCAGAGAAAACACTATGTGCAGTAATCTTCCAGTTTGCTTCCAGCCCCAGACAGGGAATTAAATGCTGGCATTTACTGCATTACTTACATGATGGACTCAGAAATACTTGCTATTGTTTTATAAGACAATAAAGTGTTAAAAGCAACCAAAAAACCCCAGTTAAATAGTGTTCTCAAGTCTACCTGAGAATTTCATGGATAAAATAAGAAATACAACTTAAATTTCATGGTCCGGCTAATGATCACTATTCCTCACAAATTCTTCTCTAGCTACAATTCTCTTCTGCACTTTGGCTGGCAATGCTGATACCATCTTGAAGAGTTATTACTTCTCCTTTTATCTTCATGTTTAGCAAGGGCAAAAGGTGAGCAGCCTGAGGAATTAAATGTGGAAATGAAGCACACTTTTCCAACAGAGAGAGTGCTTAATTAATGAAACAACTTATTCGGAGAAGCTATGAGATCTTCAAGCTATGAGATCTTGAACTAATACGACACACATCGTATTAGGCTCAGTAGAGATATAGAGGGAGAATAAGTGGTTCATTCTTAAATTATACTTTAAAAATCCAGATGTGAAAGAGATTCTGAGATACTAAGATAACATAGACTGTAAACTTTCTTAGCAGTTCAATATATACATGAAAGTTTCCCAGGAAGTGGAATCTTATACCTGTGCAAAACATTCATCATGATGTAAGTAGTTTCTACCACTGTGCAAGTAGTGACCCAGCAATAGGAATCCAGATGGCTATCCCATGACTCACTGGCAAAGCAAAGAGCAAGTGGCAAAACAAAGAGCGAGCAAATGCAAGAGAGCCTGCTACTGATGGCAAAAAGAAAGAGTAAAGAAAACTGTATGCCTGAAATTGCAAATTATTCATACCTATGTTACTAGTTTCATCTCAAATATTGATTTGGCAACTTCTTTTTTGTTTCTGAAAGAATATTCATTATAAAAAAAATCACTTTGGTATATGTATTTTTTAAAATCTAAGGCCACGTGGAAGTATTCTGAATCTTTCCTGGAACTGAAGATTTGACACCAAGAAATCTTATATCCACTCTCTGGAATTAATAAGCCTTATTTGGCATCCTACCCATAACGAAAGAATTGGATTACACAGAATTAATTTAAAGTCATATCTCTACAATGTATACATAATCCTTAGTTAAAATTATATGCTTTCTTACCAACAGATATATTTACATGACTCAAGGTCCTAGAATGGGATGTGCTCTTCTACCTTTGCCAATATTTCTGTACCCAATGACTTGGCTATAGGTTTGCACTATTTTTGCCCAGTGCTGACAAATTTAGACTGCATGATCTTTAAATGATAGAAAATGTAGTTAATAGTGTAAATCACTGGCTGGTCATGGTGAATTGCTCTTAAAATATCCTAGGTTTTACTGGCTTTTTTTTTATTTTTCTTCTTTCTTTCTTGGAGCTCTCTTTGTTAATGGGAATTATTGGAAGCTTTTCCAAACCAAAATGCCTTTGCAAAAATATATCCAAGCTTTTGATATCTCAGATCTACTCAGAGACAAGAACCACAAGCTTCTTGGGTTCTTTTCCTGTGGCCTGACTCAAGCCTAGACACAAAGTCTGGGTGATAATAATGATACATAATTTAATGCTGTCTTACTTTGCTTACTTCTGACTACAAGGATGAGTCCTGGGCAGTTCTGATAGCCTAACCTAAAATAAGAGCAGCTCAGATCTTGGCTTTGGCAGGGCTGGGAAACCTAGAAAACATTAAGGAGGCCAAGACAAAAGGAAAGATTATGAATATTATACTCTCCTTAGTTACATTCTGCAGGCCTGTGAGTATGTGTGTCTTTACATAAGAATATCAGGAAAGGAGTATTTACCGAAGCTGAGTGTGCATAGGATCTCTGTGCCTGGAAAAAAACCTTTGTTCTGCTACACTCCAGATTAAAGTAGACACTGAAATTTTACCTGTCAGGGTAGCAAGCAGCAAAAATTTCACCCAGAGTTCTCAAGTCTCTGCTTTTTTATGCAGTGGTGGGTAATACCAGTCTGTGATAAAGGAGACTGGAAAATTACAAAATCTAGCTACAAACCACAGTGCCATGCAATATATGCTTCATTATATCTTTCAGTTTTCATAACGTAAAGCTAAAGGGTTAATACAACACCGAAAAAAAACTTTTTTTTCCCTTCAGTCCTTAAAAGTAAGCATTGGGTTGGTTTCTCGCCACAAATATAGTCTCTGTTGAATCACCTGTGGAAAAATCTGCCCTCACAACGGCATGAACCAGATTCTTTCTGACTTAGTTATGTAAAGCAGCTGATTGCCTTGGTTGTTCTATCTGATTCAGTTGAGTTGGAGCTAAAAGGTAAATGAACAACAAAGCTTCTGCTTTAATCTTTGCCTTGGGCTTGACCTTGAATTCCTGGAGTTCCTACTTGTCTCATTCATTCCAATACAAGACATGGAACAGCTTTTTGTGCATTATTTTATTCAACACTGTCCCACATGATCTCCTTGTC
>NW_009945057.1:0-3826 GCF_000696875.1 Nestor notabilis | reverse complement strand
GACCAGCTCAGCAGTGCCCAACCAGGCTCAGGCAGTGTCATCAGCAGGCAACAACCCAACACTACACACTGTCCCTCCTGCCCTGAAAAACTATTACAAGAGATGGAGCCTGACATCATAGACTGGATGAATTCAGCAATTTTATAGGGATTGGTCCATGGACTAAGGAACGATACCTCTCTCTTTGTGTGTGGGTGTAGCTGTTATATATAAATACATATATATATATATAAAAGACAAAAGCAATGGTATATTGAAAAATGTGGGATCTGGGCATGATGTGAATGGTATAGAATAAGGGATGCGTACTGTCCTGTGTTCAACTATAGCAGTCATTTTTCTCCTTAGTAACTGGTGCAGTGCTGTGTTTTTAACTTTCAGCCTGGGAACAACGCTGATAACACCGATGTTTTTAGTTGTTACTAAGCAATGTTTACTCTGACCAAAGACTTTCTCAGTCTCATGTTCTGCCAGGAAGGAGGGGAAGCCAAGAGGAAGCAGACCCAGGACACCTGACCCAAACTGGCCAAAGGGGTATTCCATACCACAGCACGTCATGCCCAGTATATAAAAATCACGGGGATTTACCCGGAAGGTTCAGATTGCTGCTTGGATCGGGCTGGGTATTGGTCAGCAGGTACCACCGCTCAAGGTTTTCTGCAGAGCCTGGCACTGAGCTGCTCATGAGCACAAGGCAGAGAACTGCCTCATCCCACCCTAATGTCAGATCACCCTCTTTGGTATTTTCAGCTTTCTGCCAAGAAGTCAGGAGAGCTTCTTGGGGGTGGAAAAGTGAGTACAAGCAAACTCTTGGCATCAGACCTCAAACTGTACTTCCAGTTTTCAGGAAGGACAAGAGGACATCCACGTCACACCAGAAAACCAGCCCAGAGGTCAGGGTCTGGTTCAGTTTTGGCAGTGGCTTTAATGGGATGTGGGTGAAGCTCCCAGGGGATGCTGGCCAAGGTGACTAAGGTCACTCCAACTCCTCCAACAAGCCATCATTGTGGTTCAGAGATGTGCTCTGAACTGCTGAAGGATTTCGTCTCACAGACTCATAGAATCATGGAATCCTAGAACGGTTTGGGTTAGAAGGGACCTTAAAGACCATCTGGTTCCAACCCCCCTGCCACAGGCTCAGTCACAGTATCATAGAATCATAGAATCAATTAGGTCAGAAAAGACTGTTAAGATCATCAAGTCCAATCATTACCCAGAACAGCCAAGTCCAACCATGTCACCTGCCCTAAGCTTCCCTAAGCAATGCTGCCAGGGAAGGATTCCCCTGCAGGGACCATGACCAAGCAGGGAGGTGACAGCGGGGCCCTGGGGATGTTGGATGAGGGACCCCGAGGACATCCCAAGTTACCTGCACCTCCCTGCCCAGATCTTCCTGCAGCATGACTCAGCTCCCCACTGAAGATCCTCGTGCCATTTGTGGTATATTAAACTGAATTGCCCCCTCTGCATGACACTTTCATGGTACAATATCGCCCCAGCACTGTCCTATGCAGCAGCCTCAGTTCCTTGGTGCAATCTCAGCACTACCTGCATTTTGCAGTATTTAGGGCCCTGTTCCAGACTGCTGAGGCTCCCAGCAGCAGCTTCCAAGTCCATTTGTAGCTGTTCTCACGAAATAGTGTGGTTTTGTTCACCAGACTGTGCTGGGTGCCCCATGCCAGGACAGGGGATGGTGCAGGAGCTCTCCTCCCCGTGGTTGCCCATGTGGCAGGACTTCTGCTGTGATTGCACAGTGGTTAATACTCTGCGCCATGGCTGCAGCAACCTCAGTTCAAATCTGAGTCGCAGCAGCAGTTTTGCCAATCCAGGCTGAAGATGCGAGGGAGGCAAGGAGTTTGGTTTGCAAAGGGACATGCCCTAGAAGGAGGCCATGAGCTCTTATGTGAGTGTTAAATTAGATAATAGATATCTCTGATGGGAGATTGAGATGAGATCTTAGGAAGAAGTTCTTCCCTGTGCACGTTTGCACATGTCTTCTAGGCCACCTTCCAATACCTAAAGGGGCTACAATAACCCTGAAGAGGGGCTTTTGACAGGACAAGAGGGAATGGCTTTAACCTGAGAGAGGGGAGACTGAGATGGGATCTTGGGAAGAAGTTCTTCCCTGTGAGGGTGCTGAGGCCCTGGCACAGGTTGCCCAGAGAAGCTGTGGCTGCCCCATCCCTGGCAGTGTTCAAGGCCAGGTTGGAGAGGCCTTGGGGCAACCTCATCTAACAGAAGGTCCGTGGCAGGGAGTTGGATCTGGATGAGCTTTAAGGTCCCTTGCAACACAAACCAGTCTGGGAGTCTATGTGTTATCTGCTCCTAAGAGTGACCTGTGACGATTTCCTGACCTGTAGTTACCTTACAGGGTCTCTCCAGTGAGGAAGCCGTTCAAGCCACGACCTTTACGCCTCAGGAGCCTTCAGACCGTGGACACCTTTTTTGCTTGGTCATGGTGCCCTCTCCTGACGGCTGTGCAGAACTCACCCTGGAGGGCAGCTTTCTGCAAGTGCATGACAGCGAGCTGCGTAAGGTGTCGCATAGCGTTTCTCAATTTATTCACAACTGTGGGAGAACTGAGAGCAGCAAAGGGCTGTAGCACTCGGCAGGTTGGCTCAGGGCACTGAAAACACCTATTTCTTTACTCAGAGAAAGCTCAGAAAGAATTTTCTCTTCTAAAGATAATACAGAAGGAAGAGAAGACAAAGATCTAGAGAAGTAGGACTTTAGCAGCAGCACTACCTATCCTGCTTTTACACAGCTGAGAAGCAAAAGCACAAGGAAATACATAATTTCTCCATCCCGTGCTTTTTATTCCCCCGGAAAGTTAGTTTGGGGTATAAAGCCGTTAAGCTACATGAAGAATAACGTACTGTGCTTGAGTAACTGCTGTATGTTCAGGTTGGAAAATGCCAAAATCCCAAAGGGGATATTTTTCATCCAAAATTACTCCATTTTCTGTTAAAAGGGTTTCTGTCTCACAAAAACAACACTGAAGTGTGTGTACACATACCCAATGCAATTCAGGGCTTGGCTGAAGAAGCGTGGTGGCCCAATGGGCCACTGCAGCCTCTACTCTCACATAAGCTGTCTTCTCTTTAGAACGACTCAGGGATCTGCTTTGGTTGGAGTGGGTTTGAGGTGACAGACAACAGAATCACGGGATGGTTGAGGTAGGAAGGGACCTCTGGAGGTCATCTCCATACCCTTTGCTCCAGCAGGGCCACCCAGAGCTGGATGCTCAGGTCCATGTCCAGACAGCTTCTGAGTATTTTGAAGGATGAAGATTCCACGGCCTCGCTGGGCAACCACAAGCCTCTGTGTCAGTGCTTGGTCACACTCACAATGAAAAAGTGTCAGATGTTCAGATGGAGTCTCCTGTGTTTCAGCTTGTGCCTGTGGCCTCTGGTCCTGGCACTGGGCACCACTGAGAATAGCCTGGCTTCCCTCCTAGGATTGATGCTCCAGTCCCTTCAAGCATCTTCAAGGAGGTCATCATGCAGAAAAAGTAGGTGACAGCAGGTACCCAACCTTTGAGGAAGCTGCTTGAAGGTGGTTGGTTGGGCACCTGAACACCTGTCTGTGAGAAAGAGAGCAGAGGAGACAGTCTCCTTCTTCATCCCCATCTCAGCACTCCCAGGAAGGACTGTCCCAGCAGGAGGATGGGCTCTTAAAGGATAAAGCCTCCACCTGAACATGAGTTTGAACTATGGACCCTCAGATTAAAAGTCTGATACTCTCCCAACTGAGCTATCCAGGCTCACATTTGGGGAATACTCAAGACAGGTGGTGAGGACCCCACTTCACTGTGGCACTGGAGGAA
>NW_009945056.1:483-815 GCF_000696875.1 Nestor notabilis | reverse complement strand
TTTAGGGTGTCCATCAGGTGTTGTGGGGGTGATTTGGGGCTTTTTTGAGGTGTTTCAGAGGAGTTCTTAGATGTTATGGGTGTTTTTTAGAGTGGTCCACTAGAGCAGTTTGCTCCAAGCCCCTGTGTCCAACATGGCCCTAAACACTGCCAGGGGTAGGGCAGCCACGTCTTCCCTGGGTACCCCGTGCCAGTGTCTCACCACCCTCACAGGGAAGAATTCCTTCTTAATGTCCAAGCTAAATCTCCCCTCTTTCAGCTTAAAGCCATTCCCCCTTGTCCTGTCACTGCACATCCTTGTAAAAAGTCCGTCTCCAGATTTCTTGTAGGCGC
>NW_009945056.1:0-250 GCF_000696875.1 Nestor notabilis | reverse complement strand
ATTCACTCCCAGTTGGAAAACCCCAAGGCCAGAGACTGCACAGCCTCTTTGGTTGACCTGATGCAGAACTTGCCTGAGCTCATAGGGAACAAGGTTTCCTTATGTCCTGGCTAAACCTCTTCTCTGTCACTATCCCCTATTGCCTTTTGTTCTCCCACCAGGCACCATGGTGAGGAGCCCTTCCCAAGATCTCAGATCCCCATCAGCCTTCCCATCGTCGGGCTGGACAAGCCCAGCTCCCCCAGCCTCT
>NW_009945055.1:0-11824 GCF_000696875.1 Nestor notabilis | reverse complement strand
CATCGCTCCAAGCACTTATTACAGGTGCTGGCAACCGACCGGGAGTGTTGGGATAGATCGATGTCCCCCTCCCCCAACATACCTAGTTTAAAGCTTTCTTGATCAGCCTGGCAAGCCTCCTCCCAAAACAGCTCTTCCCCTTCGTTAGACCCTAACTCCACCAGCCTCTAGTAGACCTGGCCTCCCAAATCCAGCCCCATGATATAAATACCCAAACCCGTGACTACACCACCATTGTTCTAACCATTTATTAATCTGCCAATTGTGTCTAGCTTTAAGGTCCTCCCCTTTATCCTGGAGAATCGATGAAAAAGCTGTCTGAGCTCCAGAGCCCCTACCCACCTCTCCCAGAGCTCTGTAGTCCTTCTTCATTCTCTCCAGGCTACTGCTGTCTATATCAGTAGCACCCATGTTCATGAAACAGTCTTCACAAAAACACTAATTGAAATAATACATCTTTTATTTAAACTAACACCAAGAATGTTTCATTTGACAGAAAATGAACTAGATGTGTTTTTGTGTATTTCAGTTAAAATGTATCTAGACTATGCCTATGTAAACTAAAACCTGCTTGCTCCATGTAGTTCTACTTACATATTTTACAGAATTTTATTTTATAGAATTATAAAATGTTATCCTTATATCTAATTGTAAATTTGCCTGTTGCAGCTTCTGTCTGTTGAGTCTCATCCTATCATCATGCACCTCTGACAAAAGAAATGTCTGCCTCTGTCTTTTTCATATCCTTTGATCAAGGCAGTGTATGGACCAAGTTTTCCTTTGAGCTTTCCCTTCTCTAGACCACTTTTCCTCAATTTCTTTTCACATATTATGTACTCTAGACCCTGACTATGTTGGTGGTCTGGCTCCAGCATGTTAATGTCTTTCTTATAGTGGGAAGCTCAAAACTGGACACAGTATTCCAGATGCAGTCTCAGGAGTGCCAGAAATGGACTCACTGGCTACATTCTTACTAATGCACTTCACAAC
This sequence comes from Nestor notabilis, assembly GCF_000696875.1. NCBI lineage: Eukaryota > Metazoa > Chordata > Aves > Psittaciformes > Psittacidae > Nestor > Nestor notabilis. Next base: position 10,834 of record NW_009945055.1, on the reverse strand, counting down.
ATAGTTGAAATCTTTTCTGAAACATGGATTTAATTTTTTGTAAAGTCAGTAACAAACACACACAGAAGAAATAATGTAAATTGCTAACTGGCTGCACTTGAAATCAGCTAATGAGGTACTTTTCTTAAACTATCCAGATATGGTCTAGATCTACAAAAAGATAGTCTCCTAAATCTGTGATTTAAATTCTCAAAACCTTTAGTCTACAAAAATTTAACACTGAAAGTCTCATGTAAACTTAAAATAATCTCTAAGTTTCTTTCAGGAATAGTATGTCCCAGCCTATGCCATGCATAAAACACTGATCCATTCCAGCTTCTCTTCACAGAATCACTTCCTAGCCTGTCTAAGGAGTACTTGTGCAGACGTACCTGGCATTGTATTAGCTAAATAAAATCCTGTTTAGGCTTTGGAAAAATATAAACATTTACTTATTCCAGGTTCCATAACTGAAAATTTTCTAACAAAACCAAGTTTGGTCAGAACAGGTCAAACTTGTTCAAAAAGGAAGCCCAGTATGTACCTGAAAAGTTGCAACTTGGCTAAAAGGCAAGACGATGAATTTACCATCTGTGTATCTAGCTCTACAGTTTGCATCTTGGAATTATGTGACTACATCAGAATCTATAATTGAATTTAAAAAGATCCCCATCTATCTCCCCTCCTCTCTGCTCCTCAAAACACTATCACATTTAAAGCTGTGACCTGAACGCAACTAAAGCAATAATATCTTCCTGTGCTTGTAAAAAAGAAAAGAGTAGTGCTGTTACATGATCTTCCAACTTGATCATACAAATTACTAACTGTAGGACTCTTCAGTAATAGATCAAGGTACTCCATAACATGAAGAACTGAGATCTTCATTCTGCTGCCATCCTCTTTGGAAGATCACCTACAAATATGATTACAACATTGTAGGTAGTATTGTAGCTGATTCTTCTTCTTCTGCCCTCCAGGGGAATCATTTCTGGAGGGATGTGTTCTGCTAGTGGAATTCCACTGTTGACCAGCAGCACATACAGAGATGTCAGTCATGAAGAGCCACCCACATTATTCTATATCAAGCTGAAACACAAGCTTTGAGGTGGGCATCCTGATGCAATGAGTTCTGCAATTTAACAACTGCATGAAAAAGCATCTCCCTCTCTGTGTTTTGAACCTGATAGTTCTTTCATGCTGGCTCATTCTTGTAATTTGGAACATCACTGACAGAAGCGCTTAGGACAACAATGCAAAACAATTATCAGAAAATTACTGTATTACAGGGCATAGAGAAAGAGAACTGTGATCTTCACTGCTTCCATCACTGTGGAAAACTTGCAGGGTGAGAAAAGGATAGCAAGTTACTGTGCATCTGCTGGATGGGAACAGCTTTTGCTTCTGTTGCCTAAGATGACAGTATGCTAATTAAAACATTGTCTGAAAAACAACTTCATCATTTCAAACTAATGAAGCTTCTTACAGTAGAGTTACCACAGTGCATATAGATTGTGAGTCCCAAACTTTCTTCTTTGATCAGTCATGGGGCCCAGAGAATCAGTACACATCAAATCAATTCTGACAATGCCATCCCTTTAGAAAGTCCTTCCCTGGTACTATAAAGTTTATAGGTGGGGAAGCCAGAGGATCGTAGACATAACTTTGGCTGGACACAATCCCAGGATCTGGAGAATTTTCTACTGTGTGTCATCCAGTTACAGGCACAGATATTTGCTCTAGCCTGTGAGCAAGTTAGAGAAATCTAACGACTGCTGTAACCTTTATGTCTGACTTTGAATCACTATAGAGGCTTATACTACTGAAAGGGTCACCATCCTGGAATTTTATAACTCCTTGGTTCTCTGATTACTTTGCAATGTTTGAGGAAGAAAGGCTGCTTTTTTTAGCAGACAGTTTCTTCTGTGGGCTTCTGTCCAGGATTGTCATTCAATAAGAAAAATTTCCATTGGTTTTCAAACCCACACATATCAGAATGAAAAGTCTCTTCAAGCTGTTTATTTTAGATCTGTAAATGCATTCTTTTTCTGTGTTGGAACAACCACAAAATAATGTTAATTAAAAAATGGCAATGGTAAAGATTGCAATGGTGATCACTGTATATTGAGTTGCATTGCTTGTATACTTGTCAGTATCAGTGATGATCATATATGATAAGGGAAAATAAACTATCCAATTTAATGGTTCTGCAAGAAAGTAATTTCTAAGTAGAACAAGACTAAAATAAGCACGAGGATTTTTTAAATCTTATTTTTAGTGTTTACAGAAATAACTTTTAATTAGAAGAAAATTTAAAAATAGCTGCTGAACAAGTTGTGAGATGAAAAATTATGAATGCTGTAAACGGGACATTCTGAATGCAACTAATTTCATGAGACCATTACTGAGACACCAATTGGATACAGTATTGTTACATTGCTCTATCATAAATGCAGTTGATTAAAATTCATCTTTCTTGAACACTGGATCTAAATGTAAATTAGACCACTTGTCCTCTGTTACAATTGGTTTTATTATTAATAATAAATATTTATATAAGAAATTAAGATGTAACATGCAGACTGTTACATACTTTTCTTAGTAATTTCAAATCTGTACATGAATTCAAAAGCCAGTTAACGTAATAGACAATAATGTATTATCCAATGTAATAACTGCACATGAATTTGAAAGCCAATACTATGCAACATAATGTGACTATTCTTATTGACTTCACCAGAAGTATTGTCTACATATATGTATGTTTAAAATTAAGTCTTTAACTGTCTTCTGATTGAACTACAGATCAGGGGAAAAATTCATCATTGGATGCCTCACCTTCATTGTTGTATTAAATCAAACCACTACCGTCCCTTAATTTCTGACACTCACACTATCACGTCAGAGCCTACAATATCAACTCCAGAGTTTACAGTAAGTAGGTTGTTTAGCAGCAGCAAAGCAAGAAGGGTTAGAAAGTCAGAGACATATTTCAATATTCACACACTTGAGTAATTTCCTTTTAAACCTATGTAACTTTTGAAATCTATTAAAAAAAAAATCTTCAGTTTTTAAATAGTAAAATGATGAAATATTTCTCTCTAGCTAACATACATTTGCACTCCCTTAGTATTGCTCTTGTGCAAATCCAGGCTTACCTGTTCCAGTGCTGATAGAAATTACCAGGTAGTTCTTCACTCTTTCTTGTAATAATTCTGTGAAATTCAATCTTATCAGCATAAATAGATGATGAAACTTATTGGGGAAAAAAAAAAAAAAACAACCAACAAAAAAACACCTATCAAATTCTAAAATCTGAATGCAGTGGCCTAAAAATCTGCCTATACACAAAACAGATTCTTTTTCGTTTCAGCCATTCCTTTGCCAAAACAAATAAAACCCCAGTCTTTTTCCAGTATGATTTACTTGTGCTCACCTCAGAAACACTATTTTCTCCAATCAGTGGTATGGCTACTATCCTATTAACCTAACTGCGCAATGCAAAATTATTCCTTTAGGTCTAAGACAGGTATCCACTTTCCAAAAAATTAAAGATGTTCAGATTACAGATTTTTTTTTTTAGTAAGTGATATTATTTATTATTAGCCAATTAATTTTTCTTTCAATTTCTCAAAATTTCTCTGGAATATTTTTAATTTTGGAGGGGAGGGATGAATTCTCATTTTTCATCAGTCTTATTTTGTCATGTGGGAATTATCATTGGAGGATTTATAACCAAGTGGAAAACTAGTTGCAGGATTGGAACCTTTGGCTATTTCACTGTGAGCTATTTTGAGTTCATGACGCATAAATTTTAATGTCTATTTCAATAATGGATCTACAGATAAGGCTCCATACACAAGCTAAAGCATGGTGAACCAGAATGCAGAGTAATTATACATACTCATTACCTTGACGTATTTGTTCACAGGTATAAATGTGTTTGCCACATCTGCCACTGGGATACAAGCTATCATTTAGCATGGGCTAGAAACATGAAATGGTTAATGTTGATCTGACAATACATACTGAAGAACCAGCCTTAGGGGTCACTATTAAAAATGTGTCACATTGAATAACACTCATGTCATTAGCACTTACAAGTATTACAAAAGCATTCAAAGAGTTTTTTGATGAAAAAAATGCAGAATTATCAGTAAAATTTATATGTATGAGTATTTGAGAGGGCTTTTTCATATAAAAGGTTTCTGAAGTTACAACCCAAACAATGAAATGATTTTTTGGGCCCTTTTAAGAAATAAAGAAAAGAATCCTATACTTCCAGAAGCATTCTTTCAAACTCAAAAACTGGCCAAAGCCTTCATGTTCAAGGAAGCTTCCCCTTAAAGAAAACAAAGCTTTCTGACACCAACTTTACCTGAACAAAATATTGTTTAATCTCTTCCAGTTTCTCAAGGGAAAAGATAGTTTCAAAAGTGATTCTGCTCAAGCTGTTTTTTGAAGAAACTCAACATTGTGGAGGTGCAAAATAACCCTCCAGTATTTTCTAGAGGGAAAGACTACCTGACTATTCAGGTCTAATACAGATGGAATATAGACATTAAGAAAGATAGCTAGGTATGCATACCAAAATTTGTCTACTTGACAAAACTGGCAACACAAACCAAGAAAAATTTGGCCCTCTTGACAGTTTGTTAATGTACATATGACACAAAAAAGAGCAGAAGAAGGTATTGCTGTGTCAAGTCATAGGTCCAGCTAGCCCAGTATCCTGTCCCTGATACAACCAAAAGTGGATGTTCAGAGATGTATATAGAAAGAAGAAAGGATGTTCAAAGCTTCCCCAAGGTTCTCTTATAGCTGCCAGTTGTTCGAGGCCCAGGAAGCACCTGAATCAGGCATACTTTGAGTTCAGAAAAAATCAGTCGCTGCCTTCTCTATGGGCACATCTAGTCTGTGTGATTTTCACAATCTACAGCAGGTGCTTCTAAAGAGGTCTTCTGAAGCAAGGACATAGTACAGCATCGTCATCACATAATATTTTATTTTATTTTGTTTATTCATCATCATCAACATTTGGAAATATAAAGTATTTATATTGTAATAGTTGTAAGGCTGTAAACAAGCATTCAGGTGAATGCAGAATACTGCACTTTCAAAAGCTTAAGTTTATATTTACTAATGGTAGTTTCTATTCAGCTCAGAGTTCCATGCATTAACTATTTCAGTATTAAAAGTTTAAGGGTCCCTAGTTCTTTTCATAGAAATCAATAAAAGTTTTGCTTGTGCCCTGGAATCTATTGTTAAAATTTTCTTTTCTCCTATTGTTTTCATTAGGCACTGTGCTATTAGCTTCTTAACAGTCTTTAACCTAAACTGAAGCAAAAGATTTGCCTTCAATGCGTAACACCAAGAAGCCTGTAACAGCACATTTGTCTTTATGAGCAAAAAAACCCTTTTTGCTGTTCAATTTTCTGTGTAAAGTCTAAATTAAATCTCTTACGTGCTCTAATTTTTCTAGACTGCCTAATCTTTAACTGACAGAATATACCTGTTAACTAATTTTATTTCTGTCCTTCTTGGTTTCTTTTCTAACTTCCACTGTTTGTGCAAGGGGCTTACAGATACAAGGAAATCCTTCCTGATCATTCTGTCTTCCCTTATCAGGGATTAAAGTCCCAGACAGTACTTGTAATTTTGAATAAAATTAATCTGTGCCACCTCTGCATTCTGTCCTTAATTCAAGTGCTGTTGGCCTCATCAATTTTTTGGTTTCTCAAAGTTAGCCTTTCCAAAATACCAGGTTTTGTTACTGATCAGTATTTATTACGCCAGAATTTAGCAGGATCTGAGTCTGTTCATGGCTTCATTGTCCACCATTATCTTCTACTATGTGCATTTGTGCTATGTTTTTTCAGATGCACCATGTTCAACATATCTTAGGACATTTGATGCATCTCAGAAACATTATTTCCAATTCATGTCAACTAAATAAAATATGCATTAAATATGCAACTTACGTGATAAATGGCAATTCGGCTAGTTTATCAACATTTTTTTTTTCAATATAGTTGTAGATTAATTTATCTGATTTAAAATAGTTCTATGTTAAATGGCAGGAGAGTGGGGGATGACACACTCACTTGATATTCTTCAAGGAACAATGCTATATTATACAGAAACCAGATCAGAGATTATTCTTTCCAGTAATTAACTTGACACCTGACATCTCAAATTACCTTGTGAAGAAGTTAGAGTGGATTCTCCACATCGATTTATTTACAGCATCATACCTCAATTTTTTTTATGTTCCCAAAATGATGTCATAACTCATTCCAATGATATTGCTCTGCCAGTATAAAAAATATCTACTGTATGTATGTAAATGTCTTGCTAAGTGCAATTTCTTTTTGACTTTTTAAAGACAGACTGTCTTTAAAGACCTATCATCAGGCAAAGATCTTAAGCTCTCAGCAAGGCACACAAATGTGAGAAACCTGAGCATGCGATAAGTCTGAGCAAGGCACATGCACAATAATTCTGAATAATGCATCTAAATGCTACAGAGGGGCAGAATTTAAGACACATTACCATTGACTAGCTTTGACAGCTCCCTACTACAGAATATTGGCTTGCATCCCTAGGAATAATAAAAGCCTTATTGAAAGACTACATACATACTTGAAAAGCTGAATTGGTGGGGAGAGTTAAGGAGTCATAAGGCAAAGAAACTAACTCAGTTTTAGTGCTGTGTTGTAATCTAAAGGAGCTGATAAGATCTAGAAATGTACAAAAGTGGCAGTAGTGAATATGAATGGAGTCATTTTATCTCTTTATACAAGGCTGGAGAGAACAGTGTAAGGATAGCCATCTAAACAAATACGAAGAGGGAAACTATTGGCTGGATATTAATTTTACAGAAAAGAGCTTCAGTACCTACTGTGAATTTTAAGCTGAAAATCAGTGAAGGGCTGTGCTGTTGTAAAAATCAAATATGTTACTGTAAGAGATAACAAGACTGTGAAGAAATCCTTATGCTCTGTTCAGCATTAGGAAGGTCTTACCTGGAGTATCATGCCCCATTTTAGATAGAAGATTTACTTGCTAATGCTAAAGATAGTTAAGTGTTAGAACAGATTGCCTAGAGAGGTTATAGACTTTCCAGTGGTAGAAGTTTTTAAGAACAAGTTACATAAACCTGGATCAAGAATGTCTACAGCTGATACTGCCCTGGAGTGGTGGATGTACTGGACAACTTTGCCTAGTATCTTCCAAGCACTATTTTGTATGAATGCTATGTATTTTATGATTAAGTGACTAAAATATACAGTTCTGATGGGATGTTGAAATATAGGAGAAAGTACAGAAAAGCTGAAAAATTTAGATTGAAAAAGTCATGTTTTAGTAAGACATTTAAAAAAGCTCAGGCTACTTTTCCAAAGTAGAAGAAAAGTAGTTATCTTTATTATTCTGTTGAAGATGAAAAATACTTGCAGAGAAAATGCTAATTCTGAAGCCATTCTTAGGTAGATAGAGAAACATAACAAAACAATTGCTGGCTAGAAGCTAGACAAGACTGGAAATTATGCCAAAGTGTTAAGAAGTTAACAACTGAGGCAAAGTAGCAAAAGGCCACACCAGGATTTAAGGCAAAGACCTTTCTCAAAGATGAGTTTTGGGGAAGGTTCACTTCAGCAAAGACACAATATGTAGGTACAAAAAATGCATACATTTTAGTATGATGGAGATTAGATTAGATTAGATTAGATCAGACTAGATAATCTAATGGTCCCCTCAAACTCTATATGACAATTAATCTATGACAGACTTTGAAATGCCTTGGTGTTTTCAAAGCTTGATTTTCAATTTTCTGAAAAGTCTTTAAGACTATAGCAATATCAATACCACCTCAAACACTAGCTTTCTATTAGGAACAGAAAAAAAAATAAAGTTTGAAAATTCCTTTTGCCAGAAATATAACACAGTCTAATAATTTCTATTTCTTGGTTTTGGCTAATGAGACAATATGTCAATCCTGATTCACAAAGCATAAAAGAACTGTTTGCAGGGTATGGAACAATTCCTCTTGTTTGGGAAGAAAAAAAGAAGTCCATATGCTCTCAAGGCAAAGTATGTAACCTGCCTTGAAAGTGCTGATATTTAGGAGATTATCTTTGAACTTTTATTTTTTGTCTCAGCATGGGCCCCATTACAGGGAAGATGAAATTGGGTCCAGAGGGAAAAAAAATAAAGAAGCAAATCCCCTATTATTGGCATTGGTTTCACTGGCATTGCAAGTTTTCAGTGTTTCTCAGGATCAGGTCCTTATATTTTATGTTCATCTTCCTGGAAATATCTCTGTAAATCTAACTAATCTTTAACTTGGAAATGACAGCAGGGGAGCTATTCTTTATAAAAAACAGAAAACAAGCTTGCATCTGCTTTGTTCTCTGAACTAGCAGAGCTCTGTACTTACCAGGAATAAAAATAAATGATGAATTTCAGGCCCTTAAAAAAACCAAACGAGCAAACCCATAATAATAAACCCAAATCCAACAACAAACACCTTGCTGTTTCAGTGCCTCACAAATGAGCTGTATTTACTCAAGGGAATCTTCTCACCTTTTGCATTTTAGGCATAGTCCACATTTTCCTTCCCAGTTTGTCCACGTGGGCACAATTGGAGGCACGTTATTTGAAACCAAATATTCTAATGTAGTATAGAGTAAGGTAACAGATGATTTTTACATGAAAGTTTGTGACAAAAAAGTCATGAATATATTCATGAAGTCAATAGTCCTATAGATTCTCCAACCTCCCTCCCCCCCAAAAAAAAAAATCTGAATACTGTAGATTAAGAGTTCAGTGGACACTTATGCAAAGAATGTAAGTGGGATTCCAACCTTGTTAGGTCATACAAGAGAAATTGAAACATTAGGCAGAGACGGAATAGTCCTTACGAACTGAAAGAAAATGCATACACAGGCAACATTAGACAGAGAAGAGATGGTATGAATGCTTATGGAAGATAATGACATCTGCTGCTACTCCATACAGAAAACAGGCATCTAAAAAAATGGGCAGGATCTCAAGGGAATAATAATAATGACACTTTTTGGCTTTGGAGTTTTTGACAAATAAAGGCCAGTATTTACGTCTTCAGAAAAACGCACCACTACCTTCACACATTAACAAATTTAGGTCTGAGCCCTAATTAATCTGCACAGAGTATGTCTTTCTTCACTGTCTATTATTTTTGATTCCAGTGCTAATTTCACTGTTTCTAAAGCTCTACAGAAAACATCACTCCATAAATTTGCTATGATAAATTATTTACGTTGGTATTTCTTAAACGCACACTTGACTCATAAGTCTCTCTCCATTAACAGGAAGCAATTGTTTCTGCTAATTTAGAAGCAATATAACCACTGTAAATACAGAAAAAACACTTCCGTTTCTTAATAGAGCCTGCTGTACTTTCCTCACAAAAGACTGTGACTGACCAAATAAACTCCTGCAATGGAAGAAGGCCAGGGGAGATGGGAAGCTTGGGGAAAAATGCGACTGTTGCTGCCCGTAGCTGCTGCTTGAGAAGGTGACTGTGTCTCAGCACCAAAGGGACTGGAGGGTGCCCTTTAGTTTTGGCCAAACAGCCATCAGTGCCTGAGGGGCTCAGCTGGTGATGTGAATGGTTCTCCCTCAGTCCATTCTTGGAGTGTGACTGTCCCCCAAGCAGCCAGACTGGTGGGGGAGAGAGGGTGAATAGGTGGCTCTGCTTAACAAAGAGCATAAGTGTTTCGAAGAGAGCGAGGAGGCTGAGCTGGCTGTGCCCAGAGTGTGCTGGGGCTGGTACCAGGCAGTGCCCAGTGCTGTGACTGAACCACTAGGTACAACTGCTGTGCACCTACCAAGTGTAGCTAACATTTGTAATTTTGATTGCTGCTTACTTTGTGTCACTCCACTGAATCAGACATCCCGAATAACATAACTGTTTTGAAATAAGTTGATTCAATATTAAACATTACAGTCTCTGAACAGGAAATATCCAAATGATAAAGGTCAGAGTACTGGACTCTGACACAGGCTGTTCTTGGTGTTTCACAGTACAAGAGGTTGTATGATGGGGCTATTTATCAAAGAAACATGTGAACCATATGGTTTAGAAGAGACCATAAAGACCATCAAGTTCCAACCTCCCTGACATGGGCAGGAACACCTCCCACTAGACCAGGTTGCTCAAAGCCTCATCCGACCTGTTCTTGAACCCCTTCAGGGGTGGATAATCCACAACTGCTTTGGGTAACCTGTTTCAGTGTCTCACCACCCTCATAGTAAAGAATTTCTTCCTAATATGTAATCCAAATCTCTGCTCTGTCAGCTTGAACTAATCTTCCCTTGTCCTGTGACTACATACCCTTGAAGACAGTCCCTTTTCAGACTTCTTGTAGCTCCTTTCAGGTAGACTGTTTTATGTCTGTGGAAGACTGTTCTAAAGTGTCTCCTGAGCCTTCTCTTCTCCAGGCTGAACAAGCCCAGTTCTTCAGAAGAGAGGTGCATAGTGGCGTACTTACTTTCCTCTTTTCTACACGAGACAACTTCATGGATAGGAAGTGCTAAAGCATACATGAATGCAGAGTTTCATGTCTATTAACATTAAACATATTAATAGTTATTTAAGGGAAGTTAAAAAATAGCACTGCATAATCCATTTGCTTCACCCACTGTAGGAGCATATGCATGATAGCCAAAGCAAAGCCTGCAATCTCTCCATACTAAACCGGTGCTAATCGGGGTGTCGCTAGTACCGGCTCACCTCGAACCCCAGCACCACATGCTGCAGTGCTGCAATCAGCCCCCGCGCCCCAGCGAACCGCACGCCCGCCGAGGTAGAGCCCGG
>NW_009945054.1:131314-138231 GCF_000696875.1 Nestor notabilis | reverse complement strand
GAAAGATACCAGCCTTTCGTCCAGTGCCGCCTTCCCGAGGGCGACTGGGCGGGCAGCGGGGTAGCTGGAAGGGTTTTGGAGGAGGAACGAAGTGCTTTTAGCTTCTGAACGCGATTGATGGCGAGGAACTGCCGCCGCTGATGAACTTCAGCGCTGGGCACTCCAAACGCTGCCCTAATGAAGTGTCCGTGCGGCGCGGCAAGGGCCGGGCAGCGGCCGTGGGCGCCCACACGGTAACTTGCAGGAGAGCGCTTCATTAGCGACCAGACCAACCCCAAATCCTCGCCAGCGCTTGAAGCTGCTGTTATTCTGTGAACCATTGTTGTTAGGAAGCAGTGGTTCTCCCCATTTACTCCACCGTTCCCTCATCCCCATCGTTAAAATTGGAGATGCCGTGAAAACGCAGTAGTAACTGGGACAGAAGGTAGGACAGCTCCAGCACCAAAGTCACAGTCCTGCACCTTGCCTCCTGCGGGGCATATCCACAGCTTCCCGCTTTGCCTTCCCATCCTGCCTTCCCACGGCAAGGAAAAACCTCCCCTGCGACCCCAGCGTCCCTACTCACTGCTGTGTTTGCACAGAGGTGCAGCACCGAGGGGGTGCAGGGCTGCAGCCAGCCTGGGTCTGTTTGGGGGGGGCAGGCAGCCCCGGCAAAACAGGGACATCTTGGAACGCTGGAAGCAGGGAATAACATCCTCTGCTTATGTCACCATCTCTCGTGGTGTCTGTCCCAGAGGACCTGGTCCCCCCGCTCCTCTGCCAGGAGTCAGAACGGGTGATGGAGCAGTTGGGTTTGACCTTGTGTGTCTAAGCAGCTAAAATCCCGCACGCACAAGAATCACAGAGGAAAATTTAACTCATTAGGCTCTATGATAGAGAAGTTTGGGAAGACCTGTTTTTTTCCTGCCTTTGAGAATCATCATTTTCTGCTGAATACTGGAAAGCAGTAGCAAAACAGCATCAGGTCATGCCTAATGTAAACTGGGAATTTATTCCCTCTGCTTAAGCGTTCCATCGTGATTACCATTCCTCTTCACAGTGCTGTCAGGGATGCTGCACGGACCAAGGTTAAAATCTAGCTGCTAGATGGGAAAACTACCAGCTAAAATAATAAGGAAATAAAAAAAATCCTTCCATTTAGCTGCCTGAGCCATGTAGTCAGAATAATTGCATGTAAGATTTCAAGCGAACAGATCTATAGTAGAAATACAAGCACGGAGAGTAATGTATTCCCTTACTTTTGGTGTGGAGCCCATTGGTGCTCCACCAGCCTGCTTATGCCTGCCTGTCTTTACTACAGTAACACTGCTATCTTCCACTGCAAATAACAGTTCTAAGTTAAAAGCTGGATTATTTTGGTTCCTAGTATCATAAATGCATACGAGCAGCTCAGATGAAAATATCTCAGTGCTCAGAAATTGCTCATTTATCATCTGGAGGTTTATATTCTTCTATACAGTGATGGCAGACAGTCATGGAGTTCAAGAGAAATGCATGATGTCTATTATATAGCCAAATACATAGATTTGGATACCCAAATACTCATACTGAGCAGTTGTAAAATGAAATTAATGCCCCAGAGTTTGAGGTGCTGTTGCATTTAAAGCAGAATGAGCTCAGCAGGGAAGGCTGATACTAAATAAGATGGGGGGTTTATTATTGCTAAGGACATCATGATGCCCTTGATGAAGAATATGTGTGCTTTCGGACGCTGTAATGATTAACGATGTGTATTTTTAACAAGATGCTCAAAATAATTCCCATCTTGAATGAAATCAGTGCCTTTCCCCCAGACTGACACGTAGAAAACCAGCTGGGCAGCAGCACCACAAAAGAAACTGTTAGTTACTTATGGAGAGGGACAGCACTTCACATTCAATGCACCCTTCTACTAATGAAGCTCACAAACAAGTAGCTCATAAGGCTTTCCCCTCCTCCCCAGGTTAACTGTTTCACTGACAGAAGCATTTTTGCATGAGATACAGTATATATAACTAATCTAGAGGGAAAGAAAGAAAAGAGTAGCTAAGTTTAACATATAGAAGGAAAATGTGGTCAGAAGCCCAAGAGTCAGATCACAGGCATGCACTGTCAGAGACCAAACACTATTTGTCACCACAACACACATTTACATGACTTGGAAATCCGAACTCCACGACAGATTGTCCAAATGACAGCGAGATATTAACACTAACACTTTGTTTATCCTGTTCTGGAGAATTTAAAAGCAAACTCAGCAACACCAATCCTTTGCCGTGACTGGTGGGGTGATGAAAGTCAAAAGCATCAGTGCTAAAAGGCAAGGATAGCTCCACAAAGCTATAGTCTGTCAAGGCAGTTCCTTATCCAACTGTAGTCGCGTTGGCCAGGGAGAACTGGGGATGGGTAGTCACGTAATTCATGCACACTTGAGGGAATTACAGTAAATCCAGAATATTTGAGAACATAAAAAATTCCCATGATTGTTTCAACTAGCTATTAAAGGGTCTTATATTCTGCTTTATGACAGCCACTAGTGAAAGAACTGCAGAAAATTTGGGCAAGAGATTAAAAACCATGTCAGCAACAAATCTATTTTATAGCCCAAGACTCCTTTAGATTTTTACTAATCAGGTTGCAAATTAAATAGGCTTTAAGGAAATGAGCTAATGAGCATATTTTAGGGTAAAAATAAACCCCTCAGATGGTAAATTCAGTGGGAATTCCACATTTAGCCTTCTGAAAACCAGTGCTTGCTTTTATCCTGCTTCAAAATACAGTCTAACTCTGAAGAGACCCAGGTACGACTCACTAGGTATTGACATTCAAGTTTAAACCATTGCTGACCACACAGAAGGTATGATCAGAGCAGCCCCTTATTTTACTGGCACATCCCCACTTTGAAGTCTATTTACTACAATTTTACTACATTCAGGCAGAAAGCAGCTTCTCTGCTGATCCCTTCATGCTCTGGAAAAGAGTTTGACTTGGTTATACCTTTGCCCAGCACATCGTGGTGATCAGTGCCTTAAAACTCACCTGCTTTGCAGTTGTACGTACATCACAGGCAAAGAGAAGTGGTGGTAAAAATAACAACTTGGTGATCAAACAGCAACTCAAGGTTTCCTCCTCTTTGCCTGTTTTTATTTCTCTTCAGCAGCACAAAGACCCCAGGCCCGATTTTCACTCCAGTAACAAATTTTCCACTGATTCCAATGCAGAGGAGTATAGGAAAATAATGGTCATTTTCAGTCAGAATTAATCAGAGATGGACCTAAAAGCCCTGGGACTGAAGGCCTCCAAGTCCTACGGTATTTGGGTGCAGATCTGAACATCTTAATCTCACATCTCCTGACGGGAGATTGCTGTCCTTGCAGGGAAGTGTTCGAGCTCTACGTATCAGGTTCCCCAGTCTCTGCACATCACTGATTACTTGGCCTCAGACTCAGCCCACATAAAACAGTGTGTTAAACACCTCACAAAAACTATGCAGTATGTCCAGATGTATCTGAGGCTGCAGCAACTAAAAAAGAGGGACCAGAGTAATCATCTGTAACCAGTAAAATGCCCACAATGTGCTCATGTACATGGTATAAATTCAGCTGTATGGCTCAGTGCAGCCAAATCGCATGGAAATTTCTAATAACAGAAATGAGACCTTAGAATTCACTTTCAATGGAAGAAACAACAACTAGAAAAATAATACTATTCATAGAATTGTAAAATAACAGACTAATTTGTGTTGGAAGGGACCTTAAAGCTCATCCAGTTCCAACCCCTGCCACGGGCAGGGACACCTTCCACCTTCCCAAGAGCTCATCTGAATCTCCCCTCTGGCAGGTTCAAGCCATTCCCCTTGTCCTGTCCCTACAGGCCCTTGTCCAAAGCCCCTCTCCAGGTTTCCTGAAGCCCCTTTAGGCATTGGGAGGTTATTTGAACACAAAGCAGCAAAACAAAGTATTCACCCATAGCCTAGTGCTTAACTAGTCTAGTTCAGGAAAGCATCATGGAGTAACTGGCCAGCAGCTCTCAGAAAAGAACATTTCAGGAGAGGGCAACAGTAGGCTTGGATAACCGGTTCACTGGCTTTTCCTGCAGGGATGCTACTGGTTTGGTTTCTAAAATCCTTATCTAACACCAGAGTTCTATGGAACAAGCTATAAATGCAGTTATACAGTGGACCAAAGAACACGTAAGCACACATGGCTTTGCACCTGATGTAAGAAGATCTGCAGAAACAGCTGGTGGTGTGACACACTGCCTTCTGAACAGCAGGGGAGCATTGTGGAAGCCCTCTGCAAACTTCTCTTCATTAGGTGCTGTCTGCTGCAGCTGGGTGCTCCTTTTTCAGCATCAGTTTTCTGTGCTGAAGAATGTTTTTTCCCCATATTGATTTCTCCTTGGACACCCTGCTCCTTCCTCCTCCATCCTGCACAGCTCAAACCCAGAGACCATTAACTACTTCTTTTTTAGCAGTCTACACCGTGCAAAGACTTTATCCCTCTCTCTGTATTGACTTTTACTTCCATTTTATCAGGTACAGGAATTCCTTATTATTCGCACTGAAATAATACTGGCAAAATTCCAACCTTCACTCATGCTTGTGACATCCAGGGGGTTGAGAAGCAAGTGATTGGTGTTATTTTTGCCTGTCCATGATTGCTGTAGCATGCTTATAAATAAAGCCCACGTAGGTATAAAATTAAACCATTTTAATAACAAAAGCAAAGGAAGATCATTCCTTGTGGTTTAAGTGAGGAGGAAGTGTCAAAAGGATTTACTTTGTGCTCTTCCCCACCTTCTCTGCTTGTTTTACGCTGCCCTTCCTCACTTTTTCCTGTTCCATTTCCTCTTAACCTCCATGAGAAACACAGACACCTAGTAGTAGTTCAGTTGTGCAAGAGACAGACCTATGAAACAAGTCAGAGCTGTAGCACAACTTAACATTAGTTAAAACCTG
This sequence comes from Nestor notabilis, assembly GCF_000696875.1. Classification (NCBI taxonomy): domain Eukaryota; kingdom Metazoa; phylum Chordata; class Aves; order Psittaciformes; family Psittacidae; genus Nestor; species Nestor notabilis. The sequence goes on along the minus strand of NW_009945054.1, from coordinate 133,292 downwards.
ACATTTTGTATTTAGACCCCACTTTGACCAGTGTTACAAGACCTTTACAACTGAAATACAGCCCACTTCCACGGTGACCTAAGCCACAGGACTAAGCAGCATTGTTAAGACTCAGTGAGACATACAAAGCAGAACACAGGTATGACATATATCCAAAGCTATATTTAGATAGGGTCGTTTGGATATCAGCATGATTTGTGCTTCCTGGAACATCACAGCAGCCAACACTCATGCCAGAGTTGTAATGCTGTTGGCTTGGAAGAAGCTGATGAGGTCAAAGCTGATGCAAGTTAGACAGCCATACATGTCATACACACCTCATACACCATGTATGTGGTATAATTGACTCTTACAAACTGAAACAGGGGCTCTGTGATGCTCACTACAAACCCACTGAAGCACTTGTGTAAATTCAGGACTGAGTAACATCAAAAGTAGTTTTAGTCTGATTAGTTACTTCCTGCTCTCCTTGGGAGACAAAGGAAGAAGAAACAATACAGTGAAATGACTAATATTTGTGCATTTATATATGAGTAAGAAAAAAAAGCCTAGAGCAAGCCCAGTCTCTCCTTCAGATCATAGGTGATCTGTTGCTTATGCCTATTTTGTTGTTATATTCATTACTCCCTTCTCCAGTTAAAATCAGAAATGAATGAGGACATACCCATAAGTAAAGAAATTTAACTTGTGGATGACTTTAACACATTTTGTGTGTATCAAGGCCATTGGCAAATAAACCAGAGCAGTATCTCTAAGGAGCTGACAAAGAGACAGATAAAACATCCCAAAACTGAAGAGAGTTCAGCAGAAATCGTATCTGAACTGCCCCGTATCACCCATAACACTGATCCATTCTGTAAACAGAGCCTAAGTTGCTGAATTCAAGATGAATCTGTGTAGTGTAGGTAGTCCTCACTGAGCAAGTTGGTGAGAATAACGTGTTATATTCTTGCATTCACACTCTGTGATAGTATAAAACCACACAAAGCCACAATAAACGTGATGCAAATTATGTCTCCTGGATGGCTGTGGTGCCTGGAGTGTTATCAGGCAACTCGGACTGATAACGGGGGAGTTCTCAGCCACAATCCATCAGCTTCAGACAAGCAGAGTGTGTTACTCCAACAGGCAAAAGGGATGTAGGAATATCCCTAAGACTGTCTCTACTTTAACACGCTTCCTAATCATCCATATGACAAATAAGCCATCCTAAAACACCATCACCAGATGGTGTGATCTTACTCCTCAGTGTTCCAGGTCCACAAAACCTGGAAGCAATTTAGCCAACAGCTCCACACCATCTCTGAATGCTCATTCCTTCCCTCTTCATTCTCCATCCAATTCTTCCCACCCTCATCCACGAGCATTGTCCATGTGGCCTGGAATGAGCTGTTAGCCATGGTGCCACTCATCAGCTCCCACCCTTCTCCCAAAGTCCTTGTGTCTGATGAGAACTTAAGGCTTTGGGAGCTGAGATTTGGAGCACTCGCACCACTGCTCAAATTTAAGACAACGTTCCCTCCCATCAGAGTTCAGCTCTTCTATCACATTACTTATGCTAAAATCATCTTAGAACCAGCTTATATGAAGTAAGTTTTGCTTCTGCTGTTATTCACTTGCAGTTCAGCAATTAAAACATGGCTTTTTGCTCTGCAGATAATGCTTTTTGGGTGACTAATGCTCTTTTCTGTATGAGCCTTTGCTGTAGAAGTCAAACCGATTTGTGCCCTTCTCTCGTCTTTCACCAACATCAGCACACTCAGGTCTGACTGTACATGGATAATTTACAATTACAGCAGAGCCAGAACCTGCTTGAAACCAGAAACTGTTCACAAGTGTGCTCCGCGAGAATCCTGGAATGGTTAAGTTTGGAAGGGACCTTAAAGCTCCTCCAGCTCCAACCCCTGCCATGGGCAGGGACACCTTCCACTCGAGCAGGTTGCTCCAAGACCCTGTGTCCAAACTGGCCTTGAAGAAG
>NW_009945054.1:0-131295 GCF_000696875.1 Nestor notabilis | reverse complement strand
GCTGACAGCACTGGGGTGCAAATACAAATCTCCCAGACTGATATTATTCACCAATTAATATCCTGCTAATGATGCTTTAGACCTGAATCACCCAGCAGCGTTGTTGAGCAGCACTTCACACCCTCCCAAGCTTGTCTGCACGCAGCCCTAATCCGAGTCGAAAGAGCTGACAATGTTCTGATGCCTTACAACCACCAACCTCAGGAAAGTCATTCCTGTCTGTCATCTCCCATTTGTAGTAAGCTCTAGCACAGACAACCAAATGTGTTTTCCATACGGTGAGATTATCTGCATTCCCAAGGGAAAGGGCTGAGCTGCGGATGTTGCACTGCACCCAAGCACACTGCAGAGTCCTTTCACTACAGGCACAGCGAGCCTGACGATGCAAGACCAGAGCATGGGGTTAAATCATAGAATCCCAGACTGGTTTGTGTTGGAAGGGACCCTAAAGCTCCTCCAGCTCCAACCCCTGCCCCGGGCAGGGACACCTTCCACTAGAGCAGGTTGCTCCAAGCCCCTGTGTCCAACCTGGCCTTGAACCCTGCCAGGGATGGGGCAGCCACAGCTTCTCTGGGCACCCTGTGCCAGCGCCTCAGCACCCTCACAGGGAACAGCTTCTGCCCCAGAGCTCATCTCAGTCTCCCCTCTGGCAGGCTCAAGCCAAGAGGGTAGATTTAGATTAGATATTAGGAATCTGCTCACCTCATCTTTCCTCTTCACCCAACATGTGAAAAGCTACGATGAAAAAGAAAACAAGCTGCACTTAACGTAGGTGTTTGCAGTCCACGTTTGCAGCCCCAGCACCCAAATCACTCTCTGTACATCTGACAGTTTTACAAACCTGTTGGCCGTAGCTGCAGACCAGAACTGCTTTTTTCCCTGTCATTTAATCATTGATTTTCTTCTCGAACACCCACAACAACTATTGATGCTCTCTAGGGACAATTAAAAGTTACTATTACACAATGCAGATAAGCGACTGTCTTTAAGCTCTTGTTTTTAACAGCTTGCTATTTAAATTATTTAACACAAAGTCCCATAAAGATGAAAAAGCCTTCCAGTGGAAGCACGCTGCCTTTTGGACTCCTGGAAAACAGTACAGTACGAGCAGAACTCTTTGTGATTCTCCTAGCAACACATCCTCAGCAGCATCCTCACAGTGCGAGTACCAGCTGTAACACTGACAAAGAGGTGCACAGATTTACATGGCAAAATAATGCTGATAAACCTTTCCTCACATTTCCAGGGTAGCTGCTTTGCACAGTAAGGAAAAATAAGGATAATTCCTTTAACATAATTCATTTAATGTTGGGTTTTTCCCCAGTAAACTAAATCCTAGCAAATATCTGACATTATAACTATGAATGTTACAATATCATGTAACAGGGAATATCTTTGGACATTGCATTCGTTCCAATAGGAAGTTTATGGTTATTAACTAAGACTGTAAGGGCCTATATTGGTTTTAATGCAAGTATCCTATTAGTGTTACTATTAGGTGCACAAAAAGTAGCCCTCATTGTACAGAATTTTACCACGTTGAATGGATTCCTTTTCATTTGATGCATGTTCCAATAGAGGAAGCCCCAAAACCTCAGTATTATTCACATCTGTGTTCAGAACGTGTAGCAAACAAACCAGGATTATAGAAAATAGCATCTAGCAGCTTGTGCATGCAGAGAAATGGTTTTGTTTTCTATGGAAGATTTCAAGTAGTTTATCCTACAACAGATTCCTGCTTCATCTAAAATTCTGCAGCCTTATTAAATCATACATGTTATTTTCTTGCCACTTAGTTCTAAAGCTCACAAAGCATTTAAAGGCATTTCTTGTCTATCTCAGCCATTAGGAGATGATTTTCATACATCATTTTTGCAGAGCCTACCAATGGATGGGAGAGGGGCGGGGGAAAGATCATGTTTATTCCAAAGGAAGTCTTTCAAGGCAATTAGGAATCTATCATGTGTCATCACTGGAACTAGATGATTGATAGATCTGTGTTTGAAATGGTACTAAGAACCATCACAACTCTATCAGACATTTGTAGTTTACAGTGCAGTGCTTTGTTTCCAAATTACACATCCCAAAGCTGGGTTTAGGTGGACTGAAGGATCAGTCTGCGTTAGGAGACTTTGTTTCAGATTGTGGAACCTTTTAGTTTCTTCCATTGAAAATAAAACCCCTTCTTCACAAGCTTTCATTTTGCCAGGGAGCCTACGGGAGCTTTCTGTTCTGATTTAGGGAAACGCTTGCAATGCTCTGCACTGCACTGAGGTGTGCCAGCTTCTCAAAACAACACTGTAGGACTGTGGCAGCTCACCCTGTACTTGATAAAAGACAATATAGAAATGCTGCAGTAAGAATTAATTCAGTATTGAGCAAGAAAGAATGAAATTACATTCAAATTCAGTGCTTTAATCTGTTTCAAAACAGATTAAACCCCAAAAAATACTCATTTGGCATTGACCAGCACTGCTAACTCTGGTATTCTATAAGAGCAGCTCTGATAAAAGGAGGACAAACTGGTCTAGCACATCAGTTTTCTATCTCAATAGATACTTTGGTGGTGGGATCCTAATAATAATGACCAGTACTTTTTACAGCACAAACCTTGGGCATCCCTGTATCCTTGAATTTACCTTTCTTCTCAGACTTGTGTATTAAAACTCGATAAAGAATTCGTAATGCACAGGAAGAGTTTCTGCAAATAACTAATAATAAAGAAGTGGCTCAGCTCCTTCATGTTTTCCAACATTTTTATCAATACATGGATATTTCTTACTAATATTTAGGATCCTGCTGTATGATTTGCAAGTTTGTGTCATAACACAGTTGATCTAAGGCTGAAAATAACTAAACTAATGAAGTTTAAATGTCTGAAGGTTGAGGACATAACATGATATTAGAAGCCATCCACTTACAGTTAAGAAAAGCATTTAGATTACATGTAAAATAGCCTCAGGTTGCTGGCTTACATGATGCTCGATTTAAAAGTAACATAGAATAGGCTTCATATTGTACTTGTTTCTATGAAAGAAATCAAAGTTTCTTTCAAAAGCCTATTTTTAACAATAGAAGCATATCATATTCTCCCTAAACAGGATGACTTAGAGGTATCAAATAGTTTTTTAACAACAAATATGCATTTTATGATAGTATTTCGACATAGAAAACTGGCATACGAGGAGGAGGGATTTCTCATGAGACAGCATAGCCTCAAGATACTCCGAAGCCTAAAGATGCTGCAGGTCACTAATGAATCTTCTTTTATGTGGTGAAGCCCAATTATTTGCAATCCTTTGCATTAGTTTTCCTTTAAGCTATTACATATGAGTGCAAAACACCCCTTTGTGCTCTTAATAGGTGCAAAGAAGTTCACAGCTGCATCTCTGAAGCCTTCATTGGGTCTGAAAGCACAGAAACTGGAATCTGTGCCTTTCCCCTGCATTTGGAACGTGGGAAGTTTAACTCCACTCTGCTTATTAACACATTTACTCTTTGAGCGTATACTTCTGTGTCCTAAAGAAAGAGAGCTTAAATTACAAGGCAAGCTACAAATCTCCTTCCCCTTCATTAACAAATTAGTCTGGAAATTCAACACCATAATTCACCTTTGAGCGCAGTGACTTTGCAGAGGTCTGGATTAAGAGTGGAGGTCCTGTAAAGATTTCCTTACATACCTAAGCTCTGCCTGCTGACACAGACTTGAACACGCCTGTTGGGAACCCACAGCTCCTCATAATTGAGGTGTAAATCACATAAAATAGGTCTCCTTCCTAGACATGCCCATTGCACTGCTGAACTGAGGGGAAGAAATCCCTGCAGCATCAGTAAATGGAGAACTGAAAGGGAAGGATTTGTTTAACTGAACAAAGCATGCTGTGGAGAGCCTGAAATAATAAAGGAGGTGGTTTCTGTAGATTTTAAGCTAACTTAAGGCTTCTCTGTGCATCACTTTTGTATTATTATTATTATTATTTAATAGTTTATTTCCATATTCAAACATAAAGGAACACTGTTTAAGGGTAATCAGCCAGAAGTTCATAAATAAATCAAGGCTAAAAACTGACAAATATACTCCGTGATTACTTCAGCATTTAGCTTAGCAACTCAGCTCATGCAGTCAGGGTTTGAGTAACTACAGACAAGAAGTCTAAATCTATTAGCTGCATTTAACTGGCATCTCCAATTAAAATCCAAACTCAAAGCCTATATTAACCCCCTGACAGAGTAGCATAGAATGGTTTGTGTTGGAAGGGACATTAAAGCTCCTCCAGCTCCAACCCCTGCCACGGGCAGGGACACCTTCCACTAGAGCAGGTTGCTCCAAGCCCCTGTGTCCAACCTGCCCTTGAACACTGCCAGGGATGGGGCAGCCACAGCTTCTCTGGGCACCCTGTGCCAGCGCCTCAGCACCCTCACAGTGAGTAAGAGTAAGCCATAAATTCTACAGTACTCACAAAAACTGAGAAACTCCATCTCAGGAGTTTCCTGAAGTATCCCAAACTTCCACAAGCTCCTATTGTATTTCACAGCCACACATTTCATATGTGCCAGCCTTGCCTTGTGTGCCACAAAACATTACTGAGCTGAGTAATGGGCAGAATTACAGGTAAGTAAGATCAGGGAATGGAATCCAGTCTCCCAGGGTCCAGTCCGTGCCTGTGGCATGCTCCTGTCTGCAGGAACTGGTATGATTGTCGACCTCAAGTAGAGGTTGAATGACTGAGCAAAGCCTCCCAGGAGACAAGGGTGCAAATGTTAGAGTCTAAGTAAGCCAAAACTGGGGTTAACTCCTTGTCCAAACCAAATGAAACAAACCAAAAAAGCATTATATAAAACTGCCCTCTTAAATATTTAACTCACAATTGTTTGTTCAACCATTCTTCTACCAAATGTGCACATATAGTTCTCCTTGGAGACACTGGCATCTGAGTAAGGCTTATGAAGAAAGTCCAGTTCTTTTGGTTGCTGTCATTCTTAATCACACGGATCTATAAAATTATTAGCCCAAGCTACTAGTGGGAATAGAAGACTTTAAATTAGCTGAATCTATCAGGCCTGGGCAATTAGGAAAGGGAGACAAGCAATTTTTGAAGAATCAATTTATTGGCTATTAAAGACATGCTTAAAATTAACTGTATCACAGAGCAGAGTACCCCATTTATCTGCTTCTGTTGTGGAGAGCATCACCAGCCTCCTGGTTTCATCTGGGTTATGGACTCCATTAATTCCATCTGTTCAGTCACTGCAAACAGACCCAGTGATGCTGCAGCCTCAGAGATCATGGGATTAAAGTGATACATGAAATAATCTGAAAATTGAGACAGAAGTACACTAATGAAATAGCAATATTAAAACAAATTGTATCTTAGAGGATCCTACTGTCAAATAACCAAGGGCCAGAAAACTCACTCGGAAACGCTGAGGTGTCCTAAGAGATGTTCGTAGTAAGTGACTTTCAGATCTAACAACTGATTTTTGTAAGCTTCTTCCATGGGTAAAAACATCTTTCCAGGGGTAATTACTGAGTATTTCACATCTCTAAATGCAGCATGTTGTATTGGCTACACCTCTGCATTTCCTACTATCTCTGTTTGTCTTTCCTACCACCTCTGCATTTCCTACCACCACCATCTTCAGAAGCTATGAACCAGTGCTCTGTATGCAGAATGTCTCTCAAGTAAAGGCGTAACTTCGGTTGGCAAACATATAGAGAAATAAAATTAATTTAGAGATCTAGAAGTATATATGAATATAAATCTATCATTTCTGTAAATAAATAAATGTATTTAAGTAATTAAGACAGCCCAAACCAGCCAGAGCACGGTACTAACATTCCCCACAAAGCATGACTGACTCCTGATTTAGGGTTTCAACTGGAACAAAAGATTCCTGACATTCATATGTAGTTTATTTATTTCTCCCTCCCCAAAATATTGTATCTGTACCTCATGTATTAAAGGCACAGGGATAACTGATCACACCCCCCAACCCCAGAAGGGCACAAAGCACAGAAAATCACTCTATCGCCCTGCTCCAGTTTCATCTTCAGGTTTCCCTCCGAAACTTCACCCTGGTATCAGGCACTGGGCCTGTACATCCACATCTAGTTTGAAAACGAGTATCTAGCGTTTTCACATCCCAGTACTTGAATGGTTTTGTCCTAAATCTTCCCTCTTTCTGCGTTCTCCTGCAGACTTCCCACATCACACTGATCCAGATAGAACCTTGCCCTTCTCAAATGACTGCTGCTCACTCGCCACCACCTGAATCTGTCAAGGTAGATGGAAAAAGGCCAACTAGGCAGATTCTACAGTATTTCAGTTACTTGTTCACAAGTGACTGAGATCTGGGAAGTAAACCATGAAAGAAGTATTAAGTAATGACACGTTTGCGTGAGATGAGTTGAAAGCAAGTTGATAACCCAGAAATCCAACCCTGCAGGGTGCAGATACATCTGTCTTTCTCAATAACTTTCAGGAAATGTTACTATTACTTTTAAAAGCCCATAAACATTCATTTTCCCGTTGAAAATAATTTCTTGGTCGTGTTTTCTTACATTAAAGCTAAATACAAACTACTCAAAAGGATTCACTTGTGTCACTTGAGAAAACAAACTCTGTTGTGGCACTTCGCTCTTCAAGAGCTTCAGGTTTTGTATTTGATTTTAATTAAAAACCTGTTTCAAATACCACACCTGAAGGTCCCTTTATTCCTTTTACGTTGTACTCCAAGTCCTTCTGCGGATACGCTGCTGTTTAAATTGGAGATACACATGCAGAATACTTGGATTAAGTGGGAATTTGGCTATCCAGTAAATCACAGCATTAGGGAGAAATTTGTGCAATAGGAGAGTCAAAAAGAGCACTTCGAATGAGGTGTAAAAACGAGGCCTCAACTCCTCAGTTACTACAGATCCCATATGATCTGTACAACAATAGAGCTGTTAAGGGGTTTTTTTGCTATGAGCTCTGTTAAGCAGTTGGCATCCTCTCATCCTTGAGGAAGTGCTTATATTTCAATAGCAGATTAAGTAATTTTTGTGAATCATCACAGGTTTTTTGCCCTGTTTTCTTTCTTTTAGTGCTTTAGGATCCTTTGGGATAAAAAGCTCCATTCTAAAGGCATATTACTGCTTTTTGTCAAGGATGAGTTGGTTTGCATTGGAAGCAAAACCTTAATTGATGCACTGCTGACTTCTTCCATAAACATCAGTAGTTCATCAATGTTAAGCATACAGCACTACCAGTTGCTAATGATTATTGATCGATAGCCAGGGTTTGGTTTAGCTACAAAGTACATTAACTATCAAGTAAATGCGGATAACTTGACTCCCGAGAGCCCCTATTGCCTTGCAGTGAAGTCCAACCACTGACCAAGCACCCTCGGAGTGACAGAATTGACCAAAAGGGTTGAGAAGCTGTGGCTGCCCCATCCCTGGCAGTGTTCAAGGCCAGGTTGGACACAGGGGCTTGGAGCAACCTGCTCTAGTGGAAGGTGTCCCTGCCCGTGGCAGGGGGTGGGGCGCGCGTAGCTTTAAGGTCTTTTCCAACCCAAACTATTCCATGAGTGGCAGCATAAGTTGGCGCCGTTGGGGGGGGGGGGGGTAAAAGCAGCATTTCTGTCATAACATGATGCTTATTGAACTGTTTTTGAACACAGGCATCATGGTGAGTAAGGAGCCCAGCAAATGCTTACTCACCACCTCAGAAAGCGAAGTTGAACCAGCGGCTTCACTCGCACTGGAGATGAAATACGCGCTGGATCCCAACCGGCAGATCAAGAAACGGAACAAAGCCCTCCAGGTGAGGTTTAAAGATATCTGCGAGGCCCAGAACGAGCAGAGGGACAAAGAGCTCTCCACCACACCGGATCCCGACAAGAGAGAAGCCAAGTCCATTTCCTACAAAACCTATCGCAAGTACATGACGGTGCCTGCCCGGAGGTCGATACCCAACGTCACCAAGAGCACAGGAGTCCAGACTTCCCCTGATCTTAAAAAGTGTTACCAGACCTTCCCTCTGGACCGCAAAAAAGGGAATATTCTTAAAAGCGCCTCGACCGTCGACACCTTCAAGGGTCAAAACAACGGGTTTCTAATAGATGTGAAGGACAAAGACAGCGGGAGCTCAGGGGAGGCCGTTCAGTGGGGCAAGAAGGCTGGGAGCCTGCAGACAGCAGAGTTCATTTCCCACATCAACGAGCGCTCCAGCGCGGCATCGCGCGACAACGGCGCCGAGGCGTGGGAAAGCACTGGTTTGCACAGCTCTCCCACAGGCACGCCACCTCCTCCTCCTCCTCTCCCAAACTCATCCGACCCCGCTTTGGAGGATCCCACCACCGCTGCCCGGCCACCCAGCCGAGGGAAACAGGCAGCGGGGAGCGAGGAGGCCACCCAAGCCCTCCACGGGAGGGTCTTCAAGACCGAGGTGGCCGCTGTTTATTTGCCAGCGCCTGGTTCCAACGCCTCGCAGCCCGACTTGTCACGCCTCACGGCCGAGACCAACTGGTCGCCGTGCCCAGCAGCCGAGGAGGACAAAAGGAGGACGGTGCACCTCAACGGTGCTCAGCCCCAGGCGGCGGGAGATGCTCGAGCCTGCTCGTCGCGGGCGCAGTGTCAAGCCTCTGAATGTAATGAACAGACCCTTCCGCTGAACGTGTCGCCCATGGAGGAGAACCAGCCCTGCCAGACGGCCGTGGCGGTCAGCGAGGAATGCCAACAAATCGTGCCTCACACCGAAGTTGTGGACTTGAAAGCCCAGCTTCAGATGATGGAAAGTTTGATCAGCTCTAGTCAGGAAACCATCAAAGTGTTGCTGGGTGTTATACAGGAGCTAGAGAAAGGAGAAGCTCACAGAGAAGGGTGAGTAGGAGCTGTTTGAATAAGATGTTTTTAATGCCTTTTCTGACAAGTTCTGCCCTTGAATTTGCCAATGTAGATTTGCACGCACGTTCCTCCACAGCACACCGAGACGTTACACGTGGTGCCTCTCACCTGGACTAAGGTTTGATGCCTTAGGCCAGACCTAAGGAAACCTGCCAGCAGTATTCACAGATCTAGCCTCCGCTTGTTTGGGGCTGTAATTAAGTAATTATTTAACGAAGGACCTATAAAATGTCTTCTTGTACCTTTCCTAACGCGCACAGAACGAGCCGCTTTCCAAACAGGATTAGTGAGGATGCTTCCTATCAGCAACTCGTGTTAACCATAATACCTCACACAGCATGAAAAGCAGCAGAAAAACCTTAATTCTGTAAGAGACTTGCCTCTTTTTAAGATTAAGGGATATTATTCCAACTCTTCATATAATTCCATTAATGGCATATGAATCTTGTCTGGTTTATTTGCACCTTCTGAATTGTTAATGATGCTTCTTTCAGAAGGGAATTAAATGAAAAGTTGGAATATCAAAGTCTTCTTTGCGGCATTCACACTGCTTTACACATGACAAAAGCATAAAGAAGCTAAATGTTGTTTATCCCTAACTTACATTACTTAAATCAACCTATAAGGCATTACAGAGAGTTACTATAACACGGTACAACCTTTAGTCATTACCCAGACAGTTCAACCCACCTCTCACGTTACCTTAAGCATTTTGCAGGCTTGCCTTAGTTCACTAATCTTTATTCAGTGAATGCACCTCAAGATGTGCACTGTTTGTGTGGGTTTAAATACCTCTGTAATTAAATCCTAATTTCTCTGAAGAAATCTGGATTTTAAAATTAGAAGCCTGTAGCTCGTGCTACTTGAGGCAGCACATGTTTGCATCAGAGCCAAAAAGGTACATCTTAAGATTTGCAATTCAACTCTTTCTTGAGGAATGTAGAAATCATCTCGTTAATCCTTAAAATTCAAAGTGTTTTGCATTAATAAATCATCTGAGCTCTCGGATGATGCTGTCAACACAGCCTTAGCATTTTAGTTTACTACTATTAGAATACCTTGTCAAGTTCTGAATCTTCAGCCTGAGAAGCTTCTTGATCTAGCTGAAAGCAACACAGGCTTCGATGATCTTAAAGGCTTTTTCCAACTGGAATGATTTTATGATTCCATGATTTGTTAATTCTTATTCAGAAAAAGTATTCCTCTGACTTTAACTTACAGAAACTGCAAGAGAGTTGGAGAGAAGTGGCATGCTGCTTGTCAAATCACAACACATAGAGAAATAGTTCTTCATCATAACTCATCATCGATCATCGAGAGCCCTGTGTGTATCAACACCCACATCTACCCACAAAGTCATCTGCTATAAATACCACTGCTTCCTCCATACACTTGTATATCAATTTTTTAGCTTCTCCCAAAGATAGTAGAGCAACAGCAAATACTCTTTTTATTGCCCTCACATAAGCAGACCCATTTAATGTAGCCAGCACTATGAGTGTATCTCTGCCCTCAGCACAGAAAAGGTCTTGCCCAAACTATCGATGATCACTCGTATCTCCACATAATCCTTCTGGAGTTGTCAACCTGACAAAGCTGTAGCCTGTATTAGCCCTAAAATAGCAGAACTATCCATAAATCCCTGTTCTTCAGAATATCTTACTGCCTCTCATACAGACTTGTGTGTTAAAGTCTGCAAGACTACACTGTATTTGACTAAAAAGAGCTGATTTATCAGTATTCCTTTACTTCCTCCCCATAGGTCCCCCAGTAGTGGAGAAATCATCACCTCAATATACATCACGCATTTTGAACATCTTTACAAACATGCTGTGGTATGTGGAAGAGAATTAAAATGTTTTCCTGATCCTTTGACATTAACTGTAATCAGTGGTTGAGGTTAATTATAAAAATTGGAAGCAAAATATCTACAAATCCAAGTGAGATTTCCCATAAAGGAGTTCTTTTAAACACCACATACAGAGGTGCTGCATTAAAACTTACCAAAAGGAGAACAGGGTTTCTACTTGGAGCCGCTTTCAGCTACGCTTAGTATGTTCTAGGCCTGTCCCAAACATGCCCCCTCCCAGCTAGACATGAAGGATGGAGAGATGGAGAAGGAAGAAAGGAGACACATACTTTGATGTTTTCCTCCTGTTTTAGGAATTCTTTTATTCCAGATCCCTCTAATTTTCTAGCACCTGGTTGTTTTAGAGGAGATTACACAAAGGAGTCCAACTTGGGCCATTTCTGTTCTCCACTGATCACACTCTAGAGCTGATGGAACACTCTGTTCTCATGCACAGCATCAACACATTATTAACATGAAGCCTGTCTTTATCCCTATTTCTCTCAAATTAGACAACTATTTCAGTAATAGGCTGCCTTGGTTTTTATTAGAATAATCCTTTCCAATTATTGCATTCATTTCTACAACACTTTTACCACTGAGACCCACCACTGTGTACACTACTATGGATCTTCTCAATTTTAGCATATTGAGCTTTTCTTCCTTGTATAACCAGGTGTTAGGTCAGTTTGTTACAAGAAATTAAAAGCAATCCTAGTGCTACATCTCTGCTCATTGTAGTGTATCAGAGACATCCATCTGCTGAAACAGAGAACAATGTGTTTAGGGCACTCTCCTGGTTTTCTGATGGATATTAAATTCCTTACGACAACATACCTCAAGAAACAAATACAAATGCCACAGTGCTGTTAGAGAAAGCAAACAAAAACTCAGCTAAATCTCTTAATCAGATTTTTCTCCCTTCAAGGAAATCAGCGTTCTTTAAGTGCTGTTGTAGTGCCATGGGACTAGTGCTCAGTGGATTCATTTTCACTAATATGCTGGAGGTCTTGAACTGCTATTACTGCAATTCATCACTAAATGAGCCTATGCCAGCAAAATTGTCTCAGCAACTCTGAAGGTAGTGGTATCATCCTGCTGGGCGAATAGCAGCTCTGTATACTTTTCAGAACGTTACTACCACATTATTACAATTAGAAGCAACAAACAGCACTCAACTCAGTGGAATAAAAAGGGGAAAACCATGGGAGAAGGGATTGAAGCTCAGAGCCAGCTCTAAGACCTGATGGAGCCAAGACTTTGAGGCTGAAGCGTGACCAACCTCTTCCTCTGACCTGGGACCAGACTCCATTTGTTGGTCACAGAACACAAAACCGAGGCCATCAGGAGACACATCTCTTAACCCTCAGGCACTGCATCTATTTTAATGCATTAAATCCATCTAAATAACACCTTGTAGATTTGGGGACAGGGGTACAAATCATCACCCACCTGTGATCCCCCAGTATCAAAGGGAATTACTAAAACTATCTATTTACGTGCATCATCATTTATCAAATCTTTGGCCAAGTGGTAATTATACCTTCCTATGTGGAAAATTCTACCAAAACCCAAGATTTCATCACAGCAAATGTCTGTGTTTGACACTGAATGTGTTACATCACATTCCATGTCTCTATTAAGTCATGCACGAACCAAAGTAACAGCAGCAGCTTAAGACTCCCAGCTTAAAGTTGAAGGAAACACTGATTTACATGATGCAAGGTACAGCTGTACAACACAAAACAAGCTTTATGCTCTGAATGACGTTTGCTTTACCTTCTAGTGCACTATTAGGAGCCTATAAACTAGAGACACACTGGGCTGCGTTCAGATACAGTGTGCTCATTCGAGCGAGCCAAATTCTGCTCTGTGTATGGAGCCTCAGTGAGAGCAACAGGACAGAAAGCAAAACACACATCACCAATTCCAAACCTTGCTAACAAACACCTACAGAACAGAAGATGAACAGATAATCAGAACTATTTTGCTGCTCTTGAACACTGATGACCTGCCCTTTAAATCCTGGCACTGAAAAGTAAGGGTAACGTGGGGCCCTTCTCATTCCACAACAAATGAGTAGTTTGGATGAAGGAAGTGCTCAATTTGCCACACAAAAGTAAGTTGGTGTATTTTGACTCTGAGAGGCCAAATGGTGCACATTAGACCAGAGCTAAATGAATCTGTTTCAGAGGTAACTTACATTCATTCATTAGCTGACACTGGTGCAGGAATTCAAAGAGCTCTCAGCAAACATTGATGAAACAAGCAGTCCCAGGCTCCTCCAAAGAGGCTTTGAAAGAGCATGTTCTCATGGACAGCATTTACATGTCCTGTTTTTCAATGAAAAAGGGGTATTTGTGTCTCTTATTATCGATTTTAAGTAGAAAATGAAACAGTTTGGTGTGTGTCTGGGTGGACGTTTGCCCTAAAGAGGAGACGAGAGCTTCACCTGGTGCAGAGACAGCACTCAAGTACTCCTGGCTTGAAAATACCACAAGAGTCGTCCTTCAGGTCACAAGAGTTGAGCATAAATCTACCATCCCAACTCAGGAATGATGGCAAATGAAAATGAGATAACCAGAGCGATTAGTACACAGCTTGTTGGCTTTTCCTCTCCTCAGGAATTACTTCAAGTCCAGCCCAGCCATTCAGCTCAGACGAAGCAGACCAAGCAAATCAAGGTAGCAACAACCTTTGCTGTCTACCTCAGTCCATCCACACATGAGCCAATACTCTTAAATCCTGGGATTTCTTTATTTCATGTGAGGAGAAAAGGAAGCTTTAAGAGTTTACAGGAACACAGCCTCTGAAAGCACAGCCTTTGGAAGCAACATGCAGAAATAACCTGACGTGGTTTCAGCTGGGATCTCCCCCCTCTTTGGATTTGCTTTTTCAATTACAGACACAGCAAAGGAGAAGTTTAACAAAATCATTTCTAAGAGAGACGTGGGAATGGAGGGAAGATAAATAAATATAACCACAGAAAACAGCTGCACGACACATAAATATATGAAAACCAGAAAGAAAACAACCAATTCCACCCATGACACACAAATTGTATCATACACTGAGCACCACCAGGTTTTAAGCAACTGTAGTAGCAGCCCTTTGGAACAGGACTACATGATTCCTTCCTTTTCAACTCTGATCTTCACAGACATCCATTTTGCCTGCCCTTTGCTGTGGTCATGTTCATCCTGACTGTTATCCTCACTCCAGTTGCTGTATTTCAGCAGACCATGCCTGAATGCAGATACTCCAAAACACCTGTAACAATTCACCTTTCCAAGGCAGACACAGGAAATCCCCTTGGATGCATTTTCCTTAGTCAAGGAAAAGAAACTATTTTTGCATAAGTCAGTGCTTTGTGGGTCTTGCGCTCTTTGGGCCAGTGGATGCTTGGGCTGTTTGGTTCTGTCTTTTGTAAGTTCTAACCCATACATCCCATTTTCTCTGCTGTTTCCACAAATACCATTCTTAAGAGCGAAGCATTCAACTACTGTAGTAGCAGTCTTTATTTTCTAGTTCCCACAGAGACAGAACACCCTTCCTTTACTTACAGCCATTTCTATAACTACTCCCTCACTTGTTCTAACTATGCAGTTAATTCTGATCTTTCAAAGCTGAACTGTCAGGCTCTGTCACTGCCCAAAAGGCATATGTGTCACACTAAACTTGGAGCCATATTCAAGCAGAATGCATTCTGTGATCATTTATGCTTTTCCATTAGGCCACTAAAGCAGTTTTAAGTTAAATTCTTTGCATTTGGAGCTGTGACAGGTCCTACCCCCGTACCCTGTGCTCATTTCCCAATTACAGCTCATCTCTCAGCCATTACTCAGACACTCACTTATCCTGAAAGCAGGGAAAGTATAAAGATGCAATAAAAGTCCATTTACCTGCCCTCACTGTAAGTAGCCTGGTTTTCTGAGCTATAAAGCAGTATTCCAGCCTTCTCCCTTCTGTATTCCCCCCAAGCTGATGCCTCTCAGAGCTCAATGTACCTCGCCACAGCACAGTCATTCTATGCCACAACTGCTATTTCCTAATGCAGACTATTTCAATACCTACTGTCAGTGCACATGATCCCCCTTCCTCATTTCAGTAATCCCAAATGAAAGCTGATTAGATAAGATCCATCACTGAAAGATCCGTAGCATTCAAGGTAAAAGATCCACCTCACCCAAGGTTTAAAATCTTATTAGAATCCCAGAGTGGTTCGTGTTGGAAGGGACCTTAAAGCTCCTCCAGCTCCAACCCCCTGCCCCGGGCAGGGACACCTTCCACTAGAGCAGGTTGCTCCAAGCCCCTGTGTCCAACCTGGCCTTGAACACTGCCAGGGATGGGGCAGCCACAGCTTCTCTGGGCACCCTGTGCCAGCACCTCAGCACCCTCACAGGGAAGAGCTTCTGCCCAAGAGCTCATCTCAATCTCCCCTCGGGCAGGTTCAAGCCATTCCCCTTGTCCTGTCCCTACATCCCTTGTCCAAAGCCCCTCTCCAGGTCTCCTGGAGCCCCTTTAGGCCCTGGAGCTGCTCTAAGGTCTCCCCAGAGCACAGCAGAGGGGCAGGATCCCCTCCCTGAGCTGCTGCTCACGCTCTGGGGGTGCACCCAGCACACGGGGGGTTCCGGGCTGCAAGAACACACTTTTTCTGGGTGTGATCACCAAGAACCAATGTGGAGTTAGATCTGCCAGGACAGGTAACCTGAGTGTTTCAAAGGCCTTTGAAACTTGATTAGATTTGTATTTTAGGTAGGATTTTTCATTAGAGTTGGATTTATTCTGTTGCTCATAACCAAAGCTACAGACTGAATTGTCAGAGTGGATAAAAAGGGCAAACTTTCAGAGTTCACAAATGTCCCTGGAACAGATCTAATAGTTACCAGAGTACCTAAACACTGTAACATTTAAGATAAAGAGCACTGTGCTAATAACCCCACTATCAGCAGCAGCTCACCTATCAAACATCCTTGGTTAGGAATACAGTGGTAGGAGGTTTTCAACAAGCAAGCCATGATGAACAGGAATGCAAAGTGAACTGTTAGCAACAACCAGGATGTGGAATAAAGAGAAAACAAACGAAGAAGAAGAAACACAACCTTTTTAGCAGAGTTACCTGATCTTAATGCTTACTGTGTTTTCTCAAAGGACACTAGGAACATGCTAAGTCTTGGGGAAAAAACACCCTTATTTTTCTGCTATATTTCAGTTTTTATCTGCATAAGCTCTACAGGCACAATTCTAAGAAACAGTATTTGAAGTACTCAGAATTCAATTTCTCTCTAGTTGCTATTGAGTAGACTTTAAACCCAAGATGAACTATCATCCTCCACCTCCCCATTTGAGCAGGGCCCAGCACCGCTTCAGCCTTTGCAGGGAAATCAAAGTTCCAGGCTTTGCCAGCAGATCGGCTGCAGTGACACCAAGGCCAATAAAAGCAAATTGCCACAATTCAGAGCTGGAATCACTGATGAAGTCTCATAATGAACAGCAAAGAATAGTGTCAGCAGACTACGTTCCTGCTAAATATATCTGAACTGCTGCAGATCGCACGGGAAGCTTTGCCAACTGTCACCAAGCTGTCCAAATCACATACCTGCGAGGAAAAGTTTTTCTGCTAAATCAGGCTTTGACAGAGGATGTTATTTAGGTACTGAATTAACCAGTTTTCACTTTCCACAATTAGAATAATCCTTTAATAACTGCATTTTGACTGTCGGAACTATTAGAATCCAGAGAGACAGAGCAATGAGACAAGTACCCATCTAGTCAGGTAAAAGTGAGACAGAATGAGCTTTACAGTGTCACAGCTCTCACTGCTGTTCATTTGCCATGAGATTAATCCCCAGATTTCTAATTGACACCTACTTCTGAGCCCCTGTGCTCACACAAAGAGACATTTATCTCTTACCCTCGCTAGGGAAAAACGGGTTTTGACTGGGCAATGTTAGTAAAAAGACGTGTCTGAAGAGAGATGGGTGCTTTGGTTGAGGCTCCCAGCTCTCCAGATACCAGAATTAAGACATAAAGATGCAGTTCAATCTTAAGAAAGCTCCTGCGCTTCCATTCAGGGAACTGATGAAGAGTTGACCTGGATTCAAGTATCTGTGGACTGTTTCAGTATCTGGAGGAAAACATCTTTTAAGTGAGGAGCTCCCAGGCACGTGCCTGCCCATCCTCGCTCCGTGCCACCTCCATCACTGCTGGTTTCTTCAATTCTAGATCCAGGAACTGTTCTCAGCTCAGCTCTTCATAAAAATAAGGTGGTCTACACTGTTTTGTAGCTCTTAGCAGCTTCATTTGAAAATACAGAGGGATTTTGAAGCTAGATGAGTGAATAGATAACCAAGTTTCGATAGGCAGCAGTCCAACACAGGGTTTGCTGCCTGCAGTCAGCACTGGGTTACTCTTCCCTGTCATTGAACCTTTCTTCCATGTTACAAGCAAACACTTAGAAAAGCAGCAGTTTAACAGAATACTTCAGTGAAAGTGAACAATTCTGAGCTTCTTATGAGGGTTCATTACGATGGTTTTACATCTTATGGAGCAGCAGCACAGGATCAGATGTGTTACAGGACAACCAGGAAGGAAAACTGCCATTCAAAAGGAGACTGGAAATCTCTCCAAACACACCCAGTTCTGCTTAACCCTCTTTTACTAATAAGATGCTGATGAAGATGTTTTTCACCACATCAGTTGCTGCATGAACCAGCCAGAAGAGGACACTCAGCACTCTAGTGCGTGTACTACAGCTTTTTTCCCTTGGTTCCAGTCTCCTGAGAAGATATGATAGAAGCTAAGTGTCATCTAATAACTCATAAGCACGAGAGCCTGGGCTGTAGCATGAGCAGAGGTATTTTGACATTAACAAGGCAATTTACACTCTGGAGTAGTTCAAGCTGACATGACTTACATCATATCCTTGGTAAATGCAAGGAGATTTGTTTACTTCATTGTCAGCCACACAAGCTCAGAAAGAACTCCGAGGGGTGGGACCTTTCTGAGCATCTCAGTGCAAAGCTCAGGCAGCTGGTGAGCCAAGGCTCTACACATTCTCCTGGACTGGAGTAAAATCTACCATTACTTAAGGAAATAAGAAGAGAACAAAGTACCAAGGACTTGCGAGTTACTCAGCGCTTCTGTGGTCCATCCTGATATTTTTTATTCTCCATACAGTTCCTCATCCTTCTTGCAAGTACCACACAAGCAGCCACATCACTGGCCAGCAATTCATACACCATACTTCTAATGTTATGCTACTGCAGAATATAGAATCATAGAATCAACTAGGTTGGAAAAGACCTTTAAGACCATCAAGCCCAAACAGTACGCCAGGACTGCCAAGCCCACCACTAAAGTGTATCACTGAGGGCCTCATCTACACGGTTTGTGAGCACTTAATATGTAGAATTGTAAACAAGCTCTTTGGTTTCCATATAGATGGCTAATGTAGTGGTTACTGTAAGCTGGTATAGGCTTACTGATGTAGAGGACAGACTGACATGAGCTCTGGGGCAGAAGCTCTTCCCTGTGAGGGTGCTGAGGCGCTGGCACAGGGTGCCCAGAGAAGCTGTGGCTGCCCCATCCCTGGCAGTGTTCAAGGGCAGGTTGGACACAGGGGCTTGGAGCAACCTGCTCTAGTGGAAGGTGTCCCTGCCCGTGGCAGGGGTTGGAGCTGGAGGAGCTTTAAGGTCCCTTCAACCCAAACCATTCCAGGATTCTGTAATTCTATGTGTCTGGTTTTTTGGTGACAACATGCAGCAGTGAAGAAGCTGGGTTTGGGCTGCGTGACCCTGTCAAGCATCCACTGTGACTCTGCTTGTTCTGTGTTTTACTGTTAATGCATCCCTTGACAAACCTATTTTTCAGTTCCTAAAGCATGGATGGGATTTGCTGTCCTCCAGGGAATGCAGCTCTCTGCACCATGCCATAGGATTCTATGTAATGCAGACTTTACTATTCGAGCTTGTGCTGAAATCTCTATCACTTGGAAGTGATCACAAACCATCTGACAGACTAGTCATTTCTTCCATCTTCCCTCCTTTAGAGGGACAATGCCTGCGAGCAGCCTTCTGAATCTGAAAGTCCAAGTCAAGCGACAGCCAAGGTGGTGTTTTAATACAGCTACTACCCATAGGCACACTATTAGCTTATACTTACAAAACACCCTTTGCTCTCATCGGTTGAGAGGGTTTCATCTGCATTAGAACTGTGCTGTTATGAATCTTGGTGCTGTGGCTGATGAAGGTCTATTACCACAGAGGGAGAGCTGGATAATCTCTCCGTAGCTGAGAATCCATTCAGCTCCAGGCAGGAGCACCAGGGAGGTGATAGGGGCCGGGCTGCATGCAGGGAGTCCTGCGTGCTGACTACACCACAGCACAGGACACATCACCCCAGCTAGTCCCCAAAATCACACGCAGAAGGAATTCATTATAAAATGAGGTGGATTTGGGGGTGGAAGAGGAAGGCTGGCACAGTCTGAAGCTGCAGTTAAACGATGGGTGCAGGACACATGATGAGGAGTCTTGGGGCATCCGAGTAATGATGCTCTGAGGTCAGGAGTAAATCACAGCAAAGAGATTTGGAGTGCAAAGGGTAAAGAGACAGACCTCATCCGAGTGTAACCACCGGAGTGTGCTCCCTGATAACTGCTGGCAGTGTCTGGCCTCAGAACTGCACGCCAGGAATACAGATGCTGTTCAGCCACAGCAAACACCTTCCCTGAACTACTCGTAATACAAAGCGTTGACATTTTAATTCTCCTCCTGACTCCTCTGATGAGACAACAGAGGCACAAATATTCAAGACAGATGCTAGACCTTGTATGCACCTAATTCCTGTAAGACTTCGTGATTTCCCTTGAAATACATTATAATTCTCTCCATTCTCAGTGGGTTTTTTTCTTCAGTCATCGGGCACCCCTATTAAAATATGGGGTTTATTGTGGGCTTTTTTAAACGCTTCACTCCCCGACTAACCTGAGTCTAATATAAAATGTATTTACGGGGTGAAAGCACTTCAATTGCTGTCTTGGGAGTCATGGCATCCACCCACAGCGCAAATACCTCAAAAAGAGAATTAGTCATCTGCTTCCAACTGTCAGGATTCAGTAAGAGACAACAAAGTACTGTCTTGGAAACAGGCTGAAAAATCTCACCACTGAGCTCCTGTACATTTCAAAGTATTTTCAGAAACCCAATGAATAATATCAGCCCTGGAATAACAAGACAGATAAGGGGGAAATAAGAGTGGAAAAAAGATTCTGGTATTCTTTTAGAGCATCAGAAAATTTCTGCTTTCATCCTCTGCCGTCAGTTAAAAAAGACTTTCAAAACTGAGGTAGTGGATTTGTGCAGTCCTTCTTTCGTCTTATTTTAGTGTGTGTTAAAACATAGAATCCCAGACTGGTTTGTGTTGGAAGGGACCTTAAAGCTCCTCCAGCTCCAACCCCTGCCCCGGGCAGGGACACCTTCCACTAGAGCAGGTTGCTCCAAGCCCCTGTGTCTAACCTGGCCTTGAACACTGCCAGGGATGGGGCAGCCACAGCTTCTCTGGGCACCCTGTGCCAGCGCCTCAGCACCCTCACAGGGAAGAGCTTCTGCCTCAGAGCTCATCTCAATCTCCCCTCTGGCAGGTTCAAGCCATTCCCCTTGTCCTGTCCCTACAGGCCCTTGTAACAATGGCAAATCCTGACAACAAGTCCATGAGACCTTTCTAAGTAAGTCAGGCAACAGCTTCCAGCTGTGTGGAGCTGGAGGTATGAGACAGCTACAAGCCCCTCTTAGGTCTCTGCAGGAACCACAGAGCAGTATCAAAGAGCTGGCTTCCACTCTTGATGATAACACAACCCATACAAATCAGCACACACAAATCAGCTCCAGCCAACCCGATGCAGGGCACACTGAAGCACCTCTTTCTCTAGCTGCTCTGAGCAGTCTAAGGCTATCCCCACTGCTGGTGGAGTTAACCCACACTTTGTCACATGAAGGGGAACAGATCCTCTCAAACACAAGTCTATGTTCAGAAACCATGTAGACAAGGCCCTCAGTGCCATGGGTTAGTGGTGGCCTTGGCAGTGCTGGGGTAAAGGTTGGATGTGATCATCTTAAAGGTTTTTTTCAACTTAGTTGATTCAATGATGCTGTTCACTGGGAGACACACCAAGGATGCTCCCAGGGCTGGGACTAGGGTAGCAAATGAGCAACGCCAACAAACAACAGAAAAAAGAAAACATCTTCAGGTGAAAGCTGAGGAGAAAATAAAGAGGCAGAGAAACAAACAGCAAACCCCAGCACACCTCTGAAAGGGATGAAACAATTCAATGTTTGCATCTAGCTGCAGACATCAAACAGAAAAGCCTCAAGATGATTGCTCAAAGCACAACACTACTGACTCTTGAGCTTTATCAGGCTGCACTGCTATCATCTACAAATCAGAACTGCTAACTATGAATGTAGTGAAAACCCAGGAGCAGTGGGGCTCAAACAGTTTTACTCCTGGTCTGCTGGGCAAGTGATTTTTCAGAACACCTTTATATGTTTTATACCTGTACATACCCACTGGTTTGATGGCAGAATGTAAGTTCTTAAAGGAACCAGGGGCAGATACTCATCCCGCAGGAACATGATTTCGCTGATACAAATGGGTTTACATGAGGTTTTCCATTGAGCTGGAATGACTAATCTTTCCTAGGGTAGACTAAACCTATATGGCTAAACAGCTTTTAACCTGCAACACATATACAGGTTATTTCCCTTCAGTTTACATAGCTAAAACATGACTTACTCAAGCCAGAAACGCATCTTAGACACACATGACATGGTGCAGTCATCTTACTCTGCCAGAAGACAAATTATGTTAACAGTATGGAGAATTTTCTCCTGAAGCATAGTTATTAGTAGCACTTTAGAGTAGGAAACAAAGGTTTTGAGAAGTTCTCCACCAGACTCTGTGTTTAAACCGTTACTCTGTAAAGACAGATAACATGAGTGTGTTTAGCTGTACTACCAGTAGTCCCAGCAAGAGCAGGCTGTGCATGGAGATACAACACCCATTTATACAAAGGCATAGGGAGAACCATGGCCTACACGTCTTCAGCTATTCAGCACAGTCAGAACTGTCGCTTCAAAACCACTTCAAAGGCCCACTGCCTGCTTAAGATAATTTGTTTCACTGTATTTTAATAAAAACATCAATAAAAAGAAGAATCTTGAAGTCTGTTTATGCTCTTGGTGGTGGATACATCAGAAGTGTGATGGACATCAATATCCGCGAAAGAGCACACCCATCAGCGTATAAAGGCGCTGTGAAGCACAGCCACTTGAGGAACATCGTGCCATTAAGTCACTCAGCTGATACTAAGTATTCCCTACATCTCAGCAGATAGGAGAAGACATCCAGATGGAACAGACCTAACACTCCAAATTGCTTTATAATCCCTGGAATGTCAAGGCCAGGTTGGACACAGGGGCTTGGAGCAACCTGCTCTAGTGGAAGGTGTCCCTGCCCGTGGCAGGGGTTGGAGCTGGAGGAGCTTTAAGGTCCCTTCAACCCAAACCATTCCAGGATTCTATGTCCAGGATACTTGAATTAGTGCCTCTTCTCTAGCCACCAACTGAACAATAGGGAAAAATCAGCATATCCAGATCTGAGCTTCCCCCTCTCAGCCAAATGGGGTCTCCAATTTGAACAAGCAAAAACCCCACTCAAATGCCAAGATTGTGATGTTACAGTTGGTATTTTCAAGAAAAGCCTTAAGCAGGTTCAGGAATTCTGCATTTCACAGGGATCCTGAGGGTGTCATTCCCTCAGGCTGCCTGAAAACTGCAGCCTAGTATTAGTTATTGCCAGTCCATGCAATACAGGGGCTCTTCATTATAGTATTTTAATACTTGGAAGTGTTAATTGAGGTTAAGCTCTGTTTGTGCCAAGAATGCTGAAAGAAAGGCAAGAAAATGAAAGCCTCCTGAAAATAAGACGTAATGGAGATCACAAGCATGTGTGGAAAACTGAGTATAGAGCTATCATTCCCAAGGTGACTGAACCAGGTGGATGCAGCCACAGCAACACGGCTATCCCAAATTCAGTCCTTCTCCAGCACCACATCACACAGGAGGTTAACCATGCCCATCTGTGTGCACCCCTATGAAACGAAGATGAAAGATGTAAGGTATCAAAGAATGTAGCTATTGGAGTAATGACTGCTTTTAGTGTACATCCAAACACATTAAGTAGAAGGAAGTACAGTAATATTATGAATACCAGGGATGCTCATTAAACAAATATATGCATTCAGTTCCTTCCTTGTAGATCAGCATGCATCCCATCAAACTAGGAATGAATAGTGCTGTGTTGACTTTGCTGTACTGATAGGATTAAACACCCCCCCCATATATATGTGTGCGTGTGTGTATATATATATATATCTCTCTCATACGCTATGTTCTTTATCGTTTTGGAGGAAACAAATATAAGGTAGTACAGGTACTAGCCAGAAAGGAGCCTACTTAAACCAAAACATTTCCTTCAGCATCCATGAGAGAAGTATTTTTCCCAGTATGAACTAAAACATCAGGAATGAACTTGTGTTAGAAGACAAATTGACAAGTGCTGTCTTCAAACTGCACCTCAAATCTTTATATCAGCAGATGCGTCCTGTCCAGGACAGGCCTTTGCTCTTCCCTTTCAAGCTCAGTGCACCTTTCCCGGCCCTGGTGCCCCACTGCTGGTCTGACAGTTTCACAGATGCAAAGGCAAAAAAGGCTACTTTTGTGATTTCCAAACCCTGCCCGTTTTAGGAGAGCTGAAGCAAGCTGTCCCTGCTGCAGCATGAACATGCAAACCTCTGCATTGAGAGCCCTCAGGAACACCCAGGGAGCACAGCACGCAGGTAGAGCCAGGATGAGGCCAGGAGACCAAGATGACAACCAGAAGGGCAAAATCAACCACCTCTCATTCAATGTGCACCTTTTTTGGTCACACCCGAGTACCAAAAACCTAACTAGGTCTCCATGTCACTTCAAGGCTGATGGATATTAGTCTTCCTTGGGAACAGTGAGGCATCACGGACACATCCACACACCAAAGCAGTGGAGCACAGGTGCCCCAATTTGCACACCATATGGGTCAGCACAACCTTGTGGTGATCAGCTTCAACCTTCTCAAAGAATGGAGTTAAAAAGGGAGAGGCTGAAGCAAGTTACAAAGTGTAACACTACTTAAACTGATGAGGCATTCCCAAAATCAAGATGTTGAGATTGGTAAAATGAGCTGCAAAGCTTAATGCCGAGATGATTTTTATGTGAAGTACATTGCCCATGGGATGCATAGCCTGGGGGGAACTGCTGGCTCCCAGGCATCTCAGTGCAACGTGAAATAACTCCACTTTGGATCTGAACCAGACCAAACCCAACTTTCATTTCTCTAAAAAGAATATAACTCTTCTGTAAGTATCTTTGCTTTGTGAATAACATCACATTTTGCAGGTTTTGTTCTTACTGAAAGTAACAACTGGTTTAGCAATGAAGAATGGTCTCTAACCTGAGCTCTTCTGCACTGGAATACCCCTAAAACCATTTTTAAGGGGAAGGAAAATGTAGCTTATTCAAAATACTCCACCTCACAAGGAAAGAATAACCACCCAGAACTCTGCTTTCCTGAACCTGGTACCCAGAGTGTGCTCACAAACTGGTTCTAGTAGTTTACACTGGTAGGAAGCTCTATTCTTCAGTAGGTCTGCACTGCAAATCAACCTCGCTGCTAAGATGTACATGGAAACATGACAATAGTGAAATCCTTGCTGGCATCAAGCAGATGAATTCTGTGCATGTGTTTATGTAGATGTGAAAACAGGAGTGTGAGAGTCCAAAGCCCTGGGGTATCAACAAAGGAATTGTTTCATGAAGAGTTTAATTTATATAGAAATAATTGAATTTATACTGTACTAACTGTCACATACACAGTCCTGGCTACGAGCTGTCAAACCGCTGTATGGAAACCAAGCACTGTGATACCTTGCAGTGTTCTTGGGGCTCACAAAGAGGTCTGACTGATAGGATGGTTCAGAGAAGGCAACACTCCTAAAGCCATGGCTTGAAAAGAATATCATGTCTGAAAAGCTAAGAATATTCAATAAGCAAACTGATGCTTTAAGTTTATCATAAATTACATCCAACCAGGAAAAAATAGATGTATCACAGCAAATAGTAAAGCTTGGGAATGGCACCGGTGCTAAAACCAAGTGGTCAGTTGAGAAACCAGGATTTCAAACTGATGATCCAAAAATCATATAATTTAAGTATTTATATCAAAGGACCATTTTCATCAGCTTAATGAGTCTTCCTTATACCATCAACTAGGAAATACGTTTCTAAGTACTTGGAAGTCTGGAGTTATTGTGCACTTGGAGATCATCATGCATTAGGAATATAAATACAATACTGAAAACTCAAGTTTTAGGAAGACGACTAAGCTTATCTGCTGCCCTATTGTTAATATATTAAAAGCACTGCAAGTTACAGAAGCAGGACTACAGTTTACGACTGTACCTGTACATCCACATAAACACCAACCAGAGCATGACTTATGCCGAGTAACCAACCACATTGGGGGAGTTTATCCCAACTAAAACACTGTTTTTGTAAGATGGACACGGTGCTGGTGGGATCTGGTTGGTAACTAAAGCAGCGATGATACACATGCTTCTGTGTAGCATAAAATCATAGAATCATAGGATGGTTTAGGTTGGAAGGGACCTTAAGATCATCCAGTTCCAGTCCCCTATCGTGGGAAGGGATGCCTCACACTAGAGCTCATCACCCAAAGTTCAGAAACAAACCTGTATGATTTTTAATACTGAAACGTGTTTCTTTGGGTGTTTAATACCATATGACTCCTTGTGAAGTTCTGCATCAGGCTGAGTGGGCTATCACTGGGATATGCTCACCACTACAGAGTTGTCCCAGCAGCTCTGATTTACCAAGGGGAATGGCTTGAACCTGCCAGAGGGGAGATTGAGATGAGCTCTGAGGCAGAAGCTCTTCCCTGTGAGGGTGCTGAGGCGCTGGCACAGGGTGCCCAGAGAAGCTGTGGCTGCCCCATCCCTGGCAGTGTTCAAGGCCAGGTTGGGCACAGGGGCTTGGAGCAACCTGCTCTAGTGGAAGGTGTCCCTGCCCGTGGCAGGGGTTGGAGCTGGAGGAGCTTTAAGGTCCCTTCCAACACAAACCAGTCTGGGATTCTGGGATTTATTTTGATGAATTTTCTATGCACAAAAAAGTTCTTGCATACCTTAAAACCCCTTTTTAATTCAAACTGACCAGCTCAGAGACAATACATAAGGAAATTAAGACACTGCTCTAGCAGACTTCAAACCAAAGTGTGCCAAAGAACAGCCGTAGGCTACATGAGTACAGAAAGTGTGATTTAAATGGTATTTTCTTCCTTTTAAGACACAAACATCCCTACAACACATCTTCATACCTCATTGCTGAGGCACTGAATTTCTAAATAGATGCCATTTTTCAGTATTATGTTCCATACATCCACCAGTAACTGGGAAAAGCCTCAGGGATTTGAGAAAGCAGAGAGAAAACAAACCAGCCTGTTTACAGTTATGGTTCATCACCTTGGTTCACAGCAGCTTTATGCAAGAAGAGCTTCACATCACTTAGTTCCTTTGTCGTTTTCCCTTTTATTTCTGTTACCCTTTTGTAAACTAAATGCTTTTATTTTCTCCTTGCAGTTACTCAAGACTCATTTTCCAAATTACTTCATCCTGCCATTGCTCAGTGAACTTGAATATGCTGAATATTGATCCAGGTTTCCTGATGGTTCCATTTTTGCATTCAATATTTATGTTTAAACCCAAAAGAAGCCCTGATTTCTAGGAAAAGCATCATAGAAGGTAAAACCATGTTAAACCAAATTACTCTTTAATGAACTCGTGTTCTTGTCTTTGTAGGCTTTCGTATCGGACTGGTCAGGACACGGCTAATTGCGACACATGCAGGAACAGTGCGTGTATTATCTACAGGTAGGTTAAAATCCTCATATTCCCACTTCTTTTCCGGAGCGATACTAATGCTTTATTCACTAATGAAGGATCAGTTGGTAGCCTGGATTTTTCAGCAGCACAAACACAGCTTCAAAACAGCAGGTAAATTTAACTTTGCTAAAGTCAGCAGAGCCCTGTTTCCGTGTTTTCAGATCAACAGTAGATGGGTATGGTCAGTACAACTGCTGTAGCTGCTGGATGGGAAGTGTTACAGAGTCTGAGCTTCATTGTCCCATTGCTAGAAATACTTAATATGTTCTGTCCAACAACTCAGCATACTTCAGACTTGTTTTTATAGCAGGAGTGACTGGACTTGGGAAGTGATTTTGACACTGGAGAGCAAAAAGAACCAGGCACAGACCAAAGCCTATACCCTGCCTCCCCTTTTCTGAGGCCACTCCTGTGCAGTTTCTTGCTCAGGGCAGCCTGGGAAGGTACAACACAGCACATTTGCATCAGGAAAACTGTTCTTATTTCATTAGCTAAAAAAAATCCAATTGGAAGTTGTTTAAAAACCTTGATTAAAAGACTTAAAGATTTAAATCAATTTAAATCTGACTGAATCAGTCACAAGATTTAAAGTGAAGGAACCTTCCAGTTCCTACCTCTTTCACTCCCTGCAAATGAACTGACTCCAGAAATGCAGATTTCAAGGCTTTCGCTATCAACAGGCTAACAGAATAGCAGGCTAACAGAATAGCAGGCAGGTCTAGCTCTTGGGTCCCACCAGAGTAACCATGTGGCCTGGAGCAATCAGTGCTGGGCAGTTGCCTGAAGCAAGGTTTCCAGGGGTAGCTTTAGCAAAACTCAGCTCAGCTTTCTGACGGATTAGGAGAATATATGCTGCAGGCAAGAAGAGAGTGCAAAACAGGGGCACTGCGACAAAACGGAATTACTGAGACAAGATAAGTAGCCAGAAGGGATAAAAGAGAAATTCACTGATAAACTGCCACTAAGACTGACTGCCTTGTAGGAGCTCCTGCTCCTCCTCAAGTCACATTAGTAAGGGTGCTAAAACTACTCCTAAACCTTGATTTAACTATGCACACCTCACCTTTGCAGAGGGTCTGCATGAGAAATGCAACATGGAGTTATGTGGTTTCTCTTTAGGACAAAACACCTTTTAGGAACAGATATTAAAGCTCAGGTTAAACTGTTTAACTGAAAACCTGAGTGTGTTTGAGGGCACTGGGTCTTGGAAGCTGTTGGTAAATGTCCAGGTCATACCAGGAGGATTGTTCTGTTTGACGTGCTGTGTGTTCCACTGGCTGCTTTAACAACAGGCTCCCGCTCTGGACCCTCCTCAGGCTTAAGCTCTTTCAACCATGTAGTAGGTAGGGGAGACTTAAGGAAAACATAACGAATTCCCTTACAGGACGAATCAGTGATTTAAAGGGAAAACCTGAACTTCTCCATAAGTGACTTGGTTTCTTTTTAATGATGATTCAATTTTGAACACAGCAGCATTAACAACAGAACATTCAGAGCTGTTTCTATCCTTTAAACTGCAGTGAAACAGCATCTGAGAGGAGGGATTAAGTTGCCTTACTGACTACCCAACTGCAGCCTCTAATGTCAAGTGTAGCACAGATGAGAAGCTACAATGCAGAAACAATCAGTGTAATTAAAGATGACTTTGTAGAATATTA
Organism: Nestor notabilis; assembly: GCF_000696875.1. Lineage (NCBI taxonomy): Eukaryota > Metazoa > Chordata > Aves > Psittaciformes > Psittacidae > Nestor > Nestor notabilis. The sequence continues at coordinate 102,850 of NW_009945054.1, read as the reverse complement.
ATATGTAGCACAAAAGCCATAGACAGTGTAGAAGGAGACAAAAACACACTTGTACTTTCTGTACTTTAAAGGAGTTTTAGCTGCTTTTTAGTATTGAAAATGCTGATACTATTAGTAGACGTTCTAAGAATAGAGTTTTGAGAATACAGTTATTTTGCATTTGAAATCTAATTTTTTTGCTAAGATTTCAAATCTATTGTTATGTTATTTTGTCTTTATACTGAAAAGAATTGTATATATATATATATACTTCTTAGTATTACAGGAAAAAAGAAAACCAGGTTACCTCCTCATTTCTTTTAATAAATAGGAAACTAATCAAACATGAAACATCATTTAAAAGACAAGGTCCCAAAACTTAAACTGCTTTAGCTGTGTGTTTTTTCTTATTGATTTCTAAATTTGATTCCCTGTTTCCCTCACAATTCTTCTTATTTCTTTGATAAAAAATGTTATAGAACTTGTCAGAAACTCCAGACATGGGAGACCCCGACTCCTTCCACCACACAAGACACGCCACATTAACTGCATCACACAGCAATTCGCTGCTTCCACTCCCAATTAAACACCCAATTAGGCCTGAGCTTTAGAGGGGAAAAGGCTCAGTCTAGGTAGGAACAGCTGAGGGACCTGGGGGGTTTAGTCTGGAGAAGAGAAGGCTCAGGGAAGACCTTATCGCTCTCTACAACTGCCTGACAGGAAAGTGTAGTGAGGTGGTGTCGGTCTCTTCTCCCAGGTAACAAGGGATGAGACAAGAGGAAACAGCCTCAAGCTGCCCTAGGGCAGGTTGAGCTGGAGCTGAGGAACAATTCCTTGCCCAGAGGGTGCTCAGGCATTGGAACAGGCTGCCCAGGGCAGGGCTGGAGTCACCGTCCCTGCAAGTGTTCACAGCCCAGGGAGACGAGGCCTCAGTGCCAGGGGTTAGTGGTGGCCTTGGCACTGCTGGGAACGGTTGGACTTGATGAGCTTAAAGGTCTTTTCCAACCTGGTTGATTCTGTGATTATCCTGAAGGCTTCACCAGCCAATGATTTTGGGTAAGGATAGCATCAGCGGTGCTGCCTCTTACAAAGCTCTTGGCTCAAACGCAGCAGAACAACTTCTATGTCAGGCAACAGCATCGCAGTAGGTTGTAAAGCCTGAGCATAAAGTTCCAACTACATAGCAACAGTCTAAAACAGTCAGTAAGAAGTATTCACCATCATGTCTTTATAGTATTTCCAGACAGTATTTAAAATATTAGTAAAAAACTGTGATTAAAGTAGCAAAAATAAACCATTGTCTCAAATGTTGAGCTGTGTCAGATGTTAATCTATTCCATTCATATTGGTATTTCATAATCCAAGGTTTCCAAATCATCCTCTACAAACCAAAAGACAAATATACAAAAGACAGACTTTTACATTTATCTTTTACTAACTAACACAGATTCACCACTGAAATTTTCAAAGATAGAAAGTAAGTGTTACTAAGGTATATTGCCAGGACAAAGGCAACTTAAATACTGATGTCTATCAAAACGTTGCTATTAAGAAGCAATTGCATTGCTATGCAGAAACTGCACCAGTTCTAAACCACCCAAACCCATGTGGACTAAAATCTTCACAGCCTGTTTTATTCTGTAATTATCTCTTAGTGGAACTGTCCTTTCCACTCCTGTTTAAATTACCATCCCCTGTGAACTGTAATCCTTGAACAGAAATCTGTGAGAAAAATGAGGCTCCTCTGTTAATATTGTGCACATTATTCTTAGGCCTTTAGTGTGAATTATTTCTGTGAAGGAACATTCATGCTAGACTTCCTGTTTGGCAAAAAGGTCACTCAATAGCTTTTACGAGATTGCTTTAGTTTTTCTAAGTGAACTTTTAAGACCAAATCATGAGCCAATTTCTGCATAGGGAGAACAAACAAATCAATAATACACTATTGCAGTTACAGACTCCCAGAGTGGTTTGTGTTGAAGGGAGCTTAAAGCTCATCCAGCTCCAACCCCTGCCATGGGCAGGGACACCTTCCACTAGAGCAGGTTGCTCCAAGCCCCTGTGTCCAACCTGGCCTTGAACACTGCCCAGGGATGGAGGAGTTTTGGGGCTGCATCAACCATTAATTTAGCTACTTTTTACTCCTTTGAAATTTTGGATTATGCTGGTTTTCAATATTCAGTTTTGTCTTTGATATTGAAGTTACTTTAAGATGCACTCCAGGTACTCAACAGAACATACATTATCAGAATCTCTGACACGTAACTCTCAATACAACAGTGGCAAATGAAACAGGATTACAATCACAAGTTAATTAGGCAGCACAAGCCCACATGGAAGTAGTTCACTTGTAAAGGTTAGATATAGTGATAATTATTAAAATTCATAAATATGGCAATACAGAGTGGAAATAAGACGAGTAGATATCAATCCCTGAGATAGCATCAGGATAGCAACATCAGGTACCTACATGATAAGAACAGTAATGTCATCTTTTATTTCCTGCCCACATTAATTAATTTACATTCTCTCTCATCTTATCTCTAGACTAAGATGCTTAGCAGTAAAAATGGATCTTAATGGCTTGCTAACACCAGCTGCTTTGGACCCTGGATATCTGGGATCTGCAGGTTGAAATAGGAAATTCAACAGAGATGGCTCAGAAATGTATTAAACTAATTTTCTGAGTGATTAGTACTTATCTTGGATTTTTTTCATCCAGTTAGTGCTATCCAGGAGACACTATGATATTCTTTAATTCCTGGTTTACCTAGCTGACTGCAGTGCAAAGAGTTAGACTGTTCTATAAACACTTGGAGGATTTGGGCCTTAATAATACAAACTAGGCAATAAAAAGGTGAACAGAAAGGGGTGTGAGTAAGATGAGAAAGGTTCAGGTCAAGTAGGAGGAGAAAGGTTTTCCCTTAAGGCAGAATACAGAGGGCTCCATCCTTGGAGGTTTCAAGAGGAAAGCAGATAAAGCCCTCAACAACCCAGTCCTGAAGCTGAATTTGTCCATCTTGCAAATAACCAACATATCCTCTCATTAGCATCTAATAGGCTTAGAATGATTCACGTTAATAACTTGTGACTGTGGCATAAAGAAGAAAACCCATCCATATTTCTAAACTTGTTGCTAGATACCCACCCACAGTCCATATGCTTCAACCCAAATGGTTATGACTCCTCAAGCTCTGTTTTCAATCCCTTATACAGCAACAGGATTAGGGAAAGTTCATTCTGCTGCCAGCACGCAAAACATAAGCTCATCTATTCTCTAAATCATTAAAATAAGTTAGGTCAGCTACTGCAGGCTGAAGTGTTCCAAACTGGCTCTGAATATAGCGAATTACTACATATATTCCTAAGAAAATAAAGAAATTAAACCTCTTCCAAGCCAAGGAATCCAGCAGGAGCTTTAACAAGTAAGATGACAGTTTTGGAAGACCTGTCTCAAACTCTTGTAATCCTCTCTTCCTTCTTTTTCCACTATCCCCAGCCTAAACAAAGCTTCACAAGCTTGGGCAGTTTGTCCAAGCCAACAGCAGAAAATCCTCCACAGCAATCCCTAATCCACAGTGATAGGATTTAGAAAATGGGATAAACCAGAGAAAAGCAGCTTGAGCAAGTTGGCCACCTTGTGTGCACACCTTCAGTGAGGTGTCCAAGGCATCCACCTTGCCCCTCTGCTCTGCTCTTGTGAGACCTCACTTGGAGTATTGTATGCACTTCTGGTGTCCCAAACATAAGAAGGACATGGAGCTGTTGGAGCAAGTCCGGAGGAGGCCATGAGGATGATCAGGGGCTGGAGCAGCTCCCATACAAAGACAGAAGAGAAGCTGCTGGAGACCTCAGAGCAGCTTCCAGTGTCTGAAGGGGGCTACATGGATACTGGAGAGGGGCTCTTCATCAGGGACTGCAGCAATAGGACAAGGGGTGATGGGTTTAAACTGAAACGGGAGATTTATGTTGGTATAAGGAAGCCTTTAGTGTGGTGAGGTACTGGAACAGGTTGCCCAAGGAAGTTGTGAATGTGTAAGTACAGGGAGTTATTATGGGGGAGGCTTAAAGAAGAGTCAAAACCAGACCAAATTTGTAAGTGGAGAGCGCCACATGGCACAAAGAGTATTTCAGGAAGAGGTCATTTTGAGAGGAAACCTGTCGATACTTTGGGTACAAACCCAGCACTGAGCAAAACAGAACTGTCAGAGCTGTGATACGTGACAAAATCAAGGTCATGAATGCAGGAAGTGGAAAGATCTGCAGGTCTGTAACGAGACATAAGGAAGTCATACAAATACATAACGCTTGCTGACTTTAATAGTATTTCATATACTTGATACGAAGACCAAAAATAAAGCCAGCTATAGATAATTTAGGAGGATATGTGGAAAACTACAAAGTAAGTAGGGTTTTGCCTTCTTTTTGCAGCACAAAGACTAAAACCTAAGTTTGCAAACAAACCGCTTGCCTGAAAGGAGCAGGTATGCTACAAAGCTGGATAAATGCATCTTGATAGACAAGAATCAATTCTTCTGCAGAATGTACAGTTCTAAATGCTGAACTAATTGATGTTTTCATTCATCATTTTCAGAGGCAAAATATTCCATTTGGCTGTAAATAGATGAGTCTGAACTGCTGAAAATGGGTTTATACAGTAGAAGATGATAATAACATGGGTTCTGTCATATGGACTAGAACTAAGATGTTTTTTCTCTTAAGATCTATCTTAAATAGGAATTGATTATGAAAGACGTTACTCTCTTCAGCAAGGTTCTATAAAAACAATTCATCTTTTACATCAAGTACTTCTTCAGAGAGCTCCCCTGTAAGAATCACACTCTGAAAGTAAAAATGAACTGTGCCAGAGCTGAAATGCCTTTTTCTTTCCCCGCAATTTTATACAAACCTACTATAATATATGCCATGTAATTTCTGTCCAGATTTACATGTCACTTTAAAATGAGATTTAGAGACCTCTTAAAGAAGAGTCACCTTCATCCTGAGATTCTTTTGTTGTACTACGAAAGCATTTATGTGGTGGGGAGTTCACAATCAACTGATATACCCCCATTTTAGCACAACCAAACCCATGCTGTTTCAGGGTATTTCTAAGCAGCCAGGATTTGGTTTTGGGACAGTATTACCCTTTTGCTGAGGTTTATAACGTGGCTCCTTTGTTTTAGAAGGTAAACTCGAAACAATCTGTAGGACAAATGTTGAAATAAGGGTTGGACGGGGCTTGGAGCAACCTGCTCTAGTGGAAGGTGTCCCTGCCCTTGGCAGGGGGTTGAAGCTGGATGAGCTTTAAGGTCCCTTCCAACACAAACCAGTCTGGGATTCTATGATACAGTCAGCTAAGGAAATGGACCTACATCATTAGATGTTTTAGTCTCAGCAGTCTGGGTTGGGGTGCCTGGCTGCCTCCCCAACCTCCCATGCCATGCAGATGGGGGAGAACCAAGCCTGGGAACCCTCAAAGAGCATTTCACCACACAAATGAGAGGGACAAGGAGTATTTGTAGTTTTCAATCACTTCACAGCACTTCTACCATAATCCTCATAGCCCCCCCTAAACAGCAGGGAGAACTTCACACTATCCCATTTCCATTTCTCTTTTGCAGTATGTCCTTTTCTTCACCTTCCTCTTTCCCCTTTCACTTGTGGTGCAAAAAGTGTGGAGATGCGATTTTAGACATTTATTTTCCATTTGAATTTCATAAATTCAGCATCACATGTTGGTTTAATTGCACTCTTTCTGTCATCCTAATGAGTAATTGCTTTTGTCTTCCCATTTTTAGCGTGGAACTGGATTTTAAACAGCAAGAAGATAAACTACAGCCAGTTCTGAGAAAACTTCATCCTATTGAGGAAACTCAGGTTGCACCTTTGCCTTATTCTCAGGAGAGCTACTCCTCCACTCCCAAGCAAAAATCCAAAACTGAATCAAAAAAGCATGGAAGATGGAAACTCTGGTTCCTTTAACCCAAGTCCATGTGGAGTTCCAGGCCTTCTTTGAAAAACACTTGGAGTTCTATCAATCCTTGATAACAGGATCGTGGTAGACTGAGCAGTTACTGGCCAACGTGGTTCTGACCGTTGTGGTGACATCCAGTTCTCACCCTATGTACCAAAAAGGCCTTTGTACCTATAAACTCCTGTCCAGAAGCAAGGTGTTAAGAGAACCCCTTGCCTAATCCCTTGCCAACTTTGATTTGCAGTTCACCAATGTGGGATGTAAAACCTGAATTGAAATTTGTACAAAGATGGAAAGTAAAACTATTCCTCCCCTTCTCCTTAGATCTGAAAGCGTCACGTTCTAACCTGGTAAATCGTAGGCTGTCATCCTGTACACAGCTCAATATCACTGTTGTTTTCAAGCCTTTTGGGGGTTTGGTTTATTGTCTTTAAACAACAACAACAACAACAACAACAAGGGGAGGAAAAAAAACAAAGCAAGCCTTATGTTTGCAGTGGTCTTCAGTTTTACAAATCCATGTTGATCGGGGAGTGCAGTTTTCAGCACATATATCCTGGACAAAGCACAATTTTTCATGTGGTCCAAGACCACGAATAGTCTCTAAGATGTGACTATGTGTATATCTGCCTTCATGCGATGTAGACTTCAACCAAGGTACCACATCTCGACAACGCGCCATCATTTCTTACTTAGCTCTGTCCTTATCACCAGAGGAACACGTTTGCTGCTCATCTTCAAGGGGTGAGCAGCCAGAAACCTCCCAAGGTCAGGAGAAGCCTTTAACCACATCACGCTGACAGGGTCGTGGCTACAGGACAATCATCTGTCCTAGATCCCACTTCTTTTGGTACCCGAAAAGGTCTAAATGACACATTCTGACACATTAACAAACCCAACCCCACAGAGAGAACAACCAAAAGCTCTACAGATTGTTGGCACTTGCCCTAATTCAGTACCTTTTTGTAATGCAGCCTTTGGAAAACCTCTACAACATTGCAGAAGGCACCAGAAAATTTATAGTCTGCATCATGCTTTGGAGCCAGTTTGGAAGGAGCCGTAGATTTTAGATGCTGTTTATTTACTGAGCTTCTCAGATGGGTTTTCCAGTGCAGCATAATTTATCTCTCAATCCATTAACTGTATTTGCTAATGAACACACTTAGGGAAGAGATGGGAATCCATCTTCTTCCTAGTTTGGGTGGATTTTTCCTTAAAATTACACTTCAAATTTTGCTCTGAATTACAAACCACAACTTTTCCCACTAAATATTTGCTACTGTCATTGAAATCCCATCTAGAATTATGGAAAAACTTCCATCTGTGGAAAAAAATTCTCTAGAAGTGGCCAGGGAGTGGGAATCTTCTCATCTTCTGTATGTTTAAGGATTTCAGACCATTTGAGTCACAGTGTCATGTGCCAAACTGGTTTACTAAGAATTGGATTGAAACCACATCCCCTGCAGCATCACTAAGACACAAACTCTTTCAGTCTTTAGGTGGAAGAAACATAATCATGAGCAGAAGAGTTTGCACATACTAAAACATTGAGGCGTTTTGGTTCACACTATTTCTCCTCTTAGCTCAGCGTCAAATCCATTAAGGAATATCACTTGCTTTTCCCCCACAGCAAAGAGAAGGAAGTTAAAATGGGAAAAGAAGCGCAGAAGCAGCCTATGTCCAGCTCCAAGTTAATCTCAGCATGCTTTAATGGAATAAAGGCACCTTTGCAGGTAACCTTCAAGAGGGCTACAAGTTCTTGTACATAGCAACCAAAATCCCCACATATTTTTGTGAAAGCTGAAGGATTAGGAAGGGGATCCTGTGGACCAGGATGGAAGTGCAATTGTTTCCACATGGAAAAAAATATGTGTTTCATGTACTTTATATTGTTTATAACTGAAAATATTCAAGAGTTTACACAACAGCTCATCCAACATGTTTAGAACCCCAAATATTTCCTAAAAAGAATATATTTTTTCCTAAACAGAAAGAAATAGCAAATATGGACATAAAAATATAACAATATTCAGTCTTATTTTTAAATAGTGTTAAGATTTCATGAACTCATCCATGCAAACACACCTAGTTTGGAGTTTTTTTAATCAAATCAATGCATCTCTCAGTGGCAATCACTTATAGATCAGAAGTGCCACTGAATCAGTAGCTTTTCCCCATAAACCTGTTCTAAATGTTCTGGTGTGACACAAAAGTGAACTGGTTTTATGTTACTGACTCACAGAGAGACCCATGTTCTGCAACCCCTTCAAAGGGCAGAGGAGAAGTCACTGGCGAAGCACACAAAGAGCTCAAAGTGGAAGTTCTCACAGTGTGTTCTGTACATGGGCAGGTTATTTTCTTAACAAGTTGCAGATTTTTAGTTTTATACATGTTTTTAAGACTGGGAAAGCCAACATCCATCTAGAGCCTTGCTTTAATCAATGACATCTCGGGTCCTGTCCTACCATCCCACGGCATTTGTAATAAAACCTTTTTGCAAGTGTGGAAAACGCATCACATTGTATTACATTTAGAATCACTCTGGCTCAGGTCAGATAGACACTGAAAGGAAACCCCTCATTCTTTAGAGCTTTTAGTTCCACGTGTCTGACAAAGCTATTCTCACCCTAACTTAGGAGATCTTACAAAGCGCAGGTAGGAGGTTAAATGCACCTTTACCTTCCACGTGGCACATAACGTCGCTTTGCCGAGTTCACTGACAATACCGTGCACTTCATACACTGATTTGCTATATGCACCTCTCCCATCTCATGCGTAAATAATGATTTTTAGTCAATAAATACTCCAGTGATTTTCTATGACTTGCTATTTTCTGAGTCCGTATGATTTCCATTAAGCGGCAGTTACGTTCTTGGGTTTAGAGCTATTAGGAAACGCTATTCCTGTGGGTAGCACTTGTTTTCTCCAAGAAAGACAAACTCACTGTAAAAATAGTTTAAAAAAATCAGGATAAACTGAAACAAAATCATGATTAAAACTGGAAAATCCTACCATTGGTACAAAGTGTTTGCTTTTTCTTGCTTAAGATGCAAAACCACCGTCGATGCCTTTAATTGCACTCTATGTTTTAAAGGTTAATCACTGCTTCAAAATCAAATAGGTTCATTTTTCAGGAACACCTTCAAATCAAGTAGGCTGTTAGGTTATACCATTTCTTTAGCAGCTGTAGGATAGCAGGGATTCTATATTACTCATGGGATTTGTTAACTGGATTGCCACTGACAATATGCCTGCTACACCGACACCATTCTGCTCCAGCAGAATGAAACAGACCGCATGGAACACTTTTTAGGATGATTTCAGCATCCATAAAACACAACTGTGGCTTATTAAAAATAATTGGGAGTGCCAGAAATTTGCTGTCCATTGGTGGATGTGAATGCAGTTTGTTGTGATGAACATGGATAGGACACACTCCATACCCACTCACTGCGTAGGTGACAGTAGAAGAGCTCAGTGTTAGTGATGGAACAACATCACTGCCATCATTCAAATGCCACTTCCAGTTTTGTGAAAGGAAGGTTGCAATGCATAATTTCGGCTGGTTTTGGTAAGAAATTGTGCAGTTCAGTAAAGCAAAGGATACATTTTTATACCATAGAGGGGAAGGCAAGAACATGAGGCTCCCCCCAACATTTTGGAACCCACTGACCAAACTTGACAGATTTAAGATAAAAGACAGACAACTTACATCCGACTTCAACTCCTAAATAACTTCAGCCCCAGAACTCTCTTCCATGACCATCAATAACTCATGTTTTCCTTAGACCTAAACTTGCATTTGACTGCCTTCCAGAAAGGCATCCTGCCCAGGAAGAAGCCAAGAGATGGAGACTCCACCACTGCCTTTGATCGATCACTCCAGTGTTCACTCCCCACGTCGGTGCCATTCTCTGCTCTGCTTTACGCTTGTCCCTCTCCAGTGCTACCACCATCTCCCCCTATCCTTTCATAGGTATCATCACCCTACAGAGATTCTCCTTCACTGTCACTAAAAGGCACCTCTAAATCTTCTTTCTCTTAAGATCAGAAACCCTTCACATCTCACCACAAATCCCTTTCTCTACTTTCTGATGACTTTGGCAGCATTTCTGCTTTGGTTTCATCACATCCTTGGTTTAAAGTGTAGAGAAGGGGGAATAAGCAATATGGGAAACACTCCACTCATCAGTAAAGTCATGAATGCCTCTCCTGTCTGCTACTTCCTACTCACACACCCTCAGAGGATCTAAAAATCACATTCTATCCCTGATCCCAGGAGGTGTTCACACTGACTTTGTTCACCATAAACCAGTGCGTGCTCTTCAGAGCTGGTTTTATTAGGAACAGTGTCCTGGGAGTCAAGCCATTTCCTACACTCTTTGCTCCTCCATCTGAGAGCTGGATTGTTTTTTCTTTATCAAAATGGGATTTGATTTGTTCCACCACATAAGGAACCAAGATCGTCTGTTTAACAGACACTGATCATACAGTTGCACAGCTCCGCCAACTGAAGCATCTTCCAAAAGCTGCACCACAGGGATCCACAAACCTCAGCTGGATGTCCTGTCTGAAATTAAGGAGTTCAGCAACCAGCTTGTTTTTCCTGGCTTTGCAAGTGAAAAACATGCCAAGCTGATGGCCACAAGGAAGTAGGGAGCAGCTGTGATTTGTTTTTGACCATCATGGCCAGTCAACTCTGACTTACTGAAGGAGGCCAATATGCTGACTCTCATGGAACACAACACACTGCAGAAGTTACTAGACAAGAGATAATTTGAAATTATCCTTCAAGAAAGACTCAAGGAATTATGCTCAGTTTAGGGGGTTTTCAGGCAACATTACTACATTAGGCAGAAGCTCTTCCCTGTGAGGGTGCTGAGGCGCTGGCACAGGGTGCCCAGAGAAGCTGTGGCTGCCCCATCCCTGGCAGTGTTCAAGGGCAGGTTGGACACAGGGGCTTGGAGCAACCTGCTCTCGTGGAAGGTGTCCCTGCCTGGGTCAGGGCTTAGAGCTGGAGGAGCTTTAAGGTCCCTTCCAACACAAACCATTCCAAGACTTAAGGATTCTAAACACATTCAGTAGGAGAGATTTTGTGACCTTGTTACAGGTGACTTCTTGCTGCACCACAAGCTCCAGGCACATGTAGAAGTAGCCCAACAGGCAACTGATGTGAGCAGCAACAAACCCCAACCTCCCATCAGATACCTCGGCACCCATACGATGCATCTACTTCACTACAACACCACACACAGAACCTTCTACTCAGCCAGCAAATGGATCAAGTAAAACTCACCTGTGAGACTTCCAGAGGAAAAAGTGGACAATAATAATGAGTATTAAAATGGTGACAAGATTTTTTCCTTGCATATTAAAGACTCACTTGATGTGGCAGCCGGGAAACTGATGTTAATTCCCAAGGATATAAATTCACTGCTTTCACTGAAACGACCTGTGTAAGTGGCCAGACTGTGCTTAATCTTCATTAATACATACACTGGTGACACCAAGGGTTTGGATCTTTAATAAGGTCTTAAGGCTAGAAGAGAGTGTGAAGTATCACAGATGTTCACTGAAAGTCTTCTTGCTACCAAATCCTACCAAAATCAGGGTCAAGTCAGTTTTTAATCTCTCATTTATACTGTTTTATGTATTGGCTGCATTTGCTTCGTACAACTGGTCTTATTTCAAGGTAATTCTCTTTTGAAGGGGTACGATAAAAATAGCTTGTGATTTTTATCTAGAAACACAGTTAAGGAAGCAAAGATGAAAAAAAAGGTGTACAAAGTCAGAGGAGACTATTGAAGAATCTTTCCAGTCTCTTCGACAGTGTAGGAAAAGGCACCTCCTGCAACCAAACATGAAGTTGCAATTTAAAGGTTTAACAGACAAACTTTGCCACCAATGTGAGATGTGGCCTTGAAGATGCTGAAGAGCAAAATCCTTTAGAAGGTTGTACCCAACACCAATACCTCCCATATTCTGGCTGACGTGACAACATGATAGGTGTCAGGTGTTACCCGAATCCTTTCTTATTTCCTGGACTAAGGTGGAATGTTTGTAACACAGGGAAGCAAATACATTGGAGATAGACTGTGGTGCGGGTCCCACCATCGCAGCCTTATGCTGACGGGTCAGGGATTTAGTTCAACTCATCCATCTTCCATTAATGTTCTTCCAAAGGAAGCTGACCTGGTAACAGTCACTCAGGATCAGCCATACAGAACCCTTTCCATACATTACAACGTAGAGAAAGTCCTTTGAATTATTTATGGTATCTATAACAGCCTCTAACTGCATATCCTCCTGAAACCATAAATCCAGCATCTCACATCCCCGTTACCCCAGCACGTCACAACCTCTCCTTCTGTTGTTAGTGAACAAAACGCATATCCTATTTAAGGATTCCACCTCCTCTGCCTCTGTTCCAAGACCATTTTCACTTGAGCACTCCAATTCTTTACAGTCCTCCACTGATCACATTGAATTCTATCCTCTCAGAAGCACCATCTCTCACTGACCTACCACAGTCAGAAACAACACAAATGGAAGTCGCACAAGCCTCAAACCCAGGAGGGTATATGAAGAGAATTAAGAGGAATTAAAACAACTTCTACCAACAACTGTCTTTGGGATCTACAGAGATAAATATCAAAGTTCACCCATCCCAAATGGCACAGGAGTTCCACAGGAATTAGAACTGAGCTTTATAAAGAATGTGAAATGAAACAAGGTTGATTGCTGCTGTACGGGGATTATGAATCTATGCTCCTGTATTGCTACCAAAGAGAAAAGCCTTCTCTTGGTCAAGAAGGACCACATCTGCCATTTGTTTGAGCTCTTCAAAGCAGGATGCTGAGAGGAATGCTTCCAGAACCAAGCTAAAAGCTTTATCTTTATTTTTTTTACATATATTTTTTTTTCCACTCTACAGGAGTAAATGCCAATTTCTCACTATTTCTGATCCAAGGTAGTTTTTTATTATTTAAAGTGTATTACGCAACAGAAATTTGGATGCAGATGCCCTAAGCTCAGTATTTCAAGGTGAAAACACGCCAGCTTTGATACACCACTACAGCTATATTTATGTAAGGAGCAAATTGCTACGTTCTGTATCTCACCTCTTTTGACAAGGTTATCCTTGCTTGAACTATGCCTCTGTAAGATCCTTTATTTGTAACATTCCTTCTTCCTACTCATCCTCTGTGGTTAATTCCCTGATATAAGCTCCAGGTAAAACTCCACTAGCATTGACAGAAGAAAATTAATGCATAAATTCAACCTGATCCTAATCCAAGAGGGGTCAGGTTCTGCTTGCTCATTATGGCTCCATTTACTCTTCCTACTTTGCTGACACCACAAAAATGAAGTGTTAACTATTGATCACGGGGCACCCTTTCAACCACAGCCTGAATTTTAAGCTAGGAGTAAGTACTCATTGAAAATACCCAGTCCCGTGAACACTCATCCCATAATTACAGAGTGTGTGGATAGAGGCAGTTCAAGCTGTATTCATGAGCACTGCAGATATTCTTAATTACAACTGCACTTAGTTAAAACATACACAGGATTTTATCAAATATAATTTGATAAATGCAAAAGGAATAATTAAAGTTATTAAATATCATCTAAGGCATGTTCATCAAAACAGTAATTATTCACACTCACACTGTAACTGATGAAGTTTCCTGTAGGTATGGCTTAAAAGACTAATCCTTCTTGCACTACTTCCAACCAAACCAAGCCAAACTGAGGGAAGAAGTCTTGTACCCTTACACAGAATTAATGTATCTACTCTACATATTATTAATAATTCCGGTGGTAACACACGAAGTAACAATATCATATAAGCCTTTTGACTTCTTTCTCTGTTACTGCATCCCAGCACTATAATGTTCTGTAGGAATGATCTCCACTTACCACCATTTCTTGCTCCAACAATGGACCTGGTGATCCATTATCACCTTCTTACAATAAAAACCATCCTTACAAATCAAATTCGTAATTGGAAGACAAAAGAAAAGTTAATGGGTGATGCACTAAAGACAAAAATAAGACTTTAGGGTGTTTGCCAACACAAGCACCACCATGAGCCAAGTAAAGGGGACAGCAGTAGGTAGGTAGGATGTGCAACGGACAGAGCCTGCTCTTAACAAGTCAAATATCACTCTGTGCAATTACAGTGAGAAATGCAATTGGAAAAGAAATGGGAGATGAAAAAAAGGAAGTGAGAATGGACTCAGATACATCTAACAAACAAGAAAGAAATCACTGTATCTGACCAAAATGAACCAACTTAATGTAGACCAGAAGGATGACTACACAGACAGGTGAGAAACCTGGTCCACTTTGACCAGTTCCCTATGGACCAGTTGCCAGATGCAGACACATACGGAAGAATACAAGGTAAAGGCAAACACACAGTAAGCCTCCAAAACCACATTAAGATCTATCCCTGGTTTAGATATCAATAGGCCCTGCTAATTTTCATTATTTAAGCCAATAGTAGTGATACACTTAAATTCAAATGCCAGGCTTTAAACGTGCACTTCCACTGAAGTGGAACATGACAACTTGCAACTACTGGACCAGTCCTTCCTCTAGGTTTTCAAAACATAAGAATCTGGGGCTTCATACTTCATTCACTCAAATATAACCACTATCTTGGTGTCCTCAGTTGTAGTCCAAACAGGCAGGTAAATCCTTGTAGGGTCAAATGATTGCTAACGTACTAACAAACCCACAAGTCTCATTTGTACACTTTTCAGCTGGCTAATTACAGATAATACATCATTTTGGTTAACACAGACATCTGGAATCTGGCTCATCACTTGGCCACTCAGATTTGTGTTTCTTTCTCCCCCTGTGTAAACCACCAAAAAAAATCAGAAGCCAGTTTCACAGCTTACTGAACACAAAGACAGCTACAGAAGGTTTTGATTGCTTTGGGTCACCTGGGATTGAAATCCTATTACAGTCAGGTTCCAAAAGATGTGACAGAGGTATTTAAGTTTACATCAAGAGACACTTACAATGAGCTCGGAATCACGTCCCATGGAAATGACTGTTCTGTTTACTGTCCTCAGTAGCTTCTCCATGATTATCTGGACATGTCGTTGCGTTGGTCCCTAAGGAAGAAGAATAAATTAGTGGTAACTAGATACAACAGACACCAATACAGCTGAACTGCTTCTGCCTGCCTTTAAACGTCTTGTGAAAGTTAAATAAGTCGATCAAAAGCAGAAAATTAAGTCTCCCATTTTAACAAACGCCACACAAAGTCTGTTTTATTAATACATGTTACTGGTAAATTAACATGTAGCGTTAGTTATTTCAATGAAAAGCAAGTCCCTGGAAATATAAAGCTTATGGCATTTAGTTACCTAATCATTTTATCTTCCCAAGTCATTTTTCCACCATTCAAAGCCCAGAGGCATTACCACATCCAGGGGCTGTTCTGCAGCAGCTCAATTAAAAGAAACAGAAAAGCAAAGCACAACACTTTGGTTGAGGAACTGCACTTTCAGTCAATTGTTTCCAATTCATATTTGTGTATTAGAAGTAATGTGCCACTTTAAAAGAGTTGGAAATGAAATATTTAGTGCAACCAGCTTTTAAGAATGAGTTCTGAAAAGCGTGTGCAGATTGATGCCTACGGGAACTGAAACCAAACACACATGACAAGGACAAAGAAACAGATGAGCTTTGCTCCCAAACTTTTCCTTTATAAACAGACTTCTTCATAGTTCTCATTAGTCTGAAGGAGACGACTTCAAAAGGGGTCCACGAGAGGGAAAAGGGAAACAATTCTATACCCAACATTTGTGCTTTCCAGGATAATTATCTAAAGCAAACAGTGGCTTTGCATTGCTTCTTGATGAAACAAACATCCTGAGGAACCACTGTCCTTCTTGCCCTGGATGCGTGTAATAACCCACATCTTATCACCGGATTATGCTCAACTATCAAAGGCTAGATACCAGGAAAATGAAAGGTTAAACTCCTAAGAATATCCATTTACTATCTATCCAATATCTGCAAAAGTGTTATTGGGTAACAGCGCTGCACTGGATGTGCCTCAAGCAGTATGAACCATCCCGAGATGTCACACAACACATCCCCATCACTGGATACCTAAAAAGATGACTTAGAAGTCACTGGTTAAGGGAAAACACAATAAAAGAACATCTAAGCCATCAGGAGTTACCTGTGTAATTCATTCTACTAAGATTCACTTCTTTTAAGTGTTAAATCATCACAGAACTGCACGATACTCACCACATCCTTCTTGTACAGCACTTCCAGGATGTTACTCAGCAACTGGCAACAAGCCTCCAAATCTTCTTGTCTTTCCAAGTGATACTTCAGCTGATCTGTCATTGTTGGCAGCAAGATTTCCCTGCAGTCTGCACACAAAACATAAGGTTACATACACAGCTTTAAATAACTTCATAGCGCTGCCTAAATAGCCAAGCTGCTTCAGCACTTACACAAGATTAGAAAATCTGGGAAAAGATGGTAATTTCCAGATTTCCAGTCACTTTAATTTCAACCAAAAGCATAAAAACCTGCAAAGCTACAAGCAAGTGAAAATGGAGTCATGAGGTTAGGAATGTCTGGATAGGAACCACCCTTCCATCTGCCCCAGTGCTGGATGGGGCTTGGAGCAACCTGCTCCAGTGGGAGGTGTCCCTGCCCATGGCAGGGGTTGGAGCTGGAGGAGCTTTAAGGTCCCTTCTAAGAACAAACCAGTCTGGGATTCTGTGACTCTCAGGTCATTGGTGATCACAGCCATCAGCCTCCTACAGCGCAGGGAAGAGTTACAGGAGGAGCAGCTCCCTGAACTCATCCCTAGGGCAAGACACACAGCACAAAGGCTGGAAATCCTGCTCCCACAAACTGCACAGTGGGGAAAAGTAACTCACTGACCAAAAAACAGCAACAAAACCCCGTGCTATAACGCAGAACAGAACGCACTCCACCTCAACAAGGTGCCAGAGAGGAACTGAAACAGACTCATCCTCATTCTGCCTTGTAAGCACGCACATAGATTAGAACTGACACTGTACAAGTACACCCAACCTCTAGTAGCTCGAGAGAAACTCTCATCAGGCTTAAGTGAGTCACATAAGTACAACGCACAAGTGAGCTCTCATTTAAAGAAAGTTCTTTGAAGAGTTCGTTTCCTCAGTGTAGAGACAGGGCTTGGAGCAACCTGCTCTAGTGGAAGGTGTCCCTGCCCGTGGCAGGGGTTGGAGCTGGAGGAGCTTTAAGGTCCCTTCCAACACAAACTGCTCTATAAGATCACATTTTAAGTGCATCGTATCTTGATTACTTAGATATACAAAAGAGGAAAGTTTAACCTTCCTCAGCCTGCCTGTCACAAACCCTTCCTGGCCCTGATTAATGGGCAGCCTTGATAAATCTATAGTCTATAACATTAGTCTCTGGCTCTAAAGCCAGCTCTGTGATAGCTCACGAGGATGATGCACAATGATTACAGACAGCAGTAATTTGACATCTGTTCTCTACTGCTCAAGTCCAACCCCCAGTGATTAATGTCACAGGAATGTGCAGCAAGAATAAAATATTAATCTCTATAAAAGGATGCTCAGGAGACATTAGCAACCTCGGAGCATCTGAGCAAAGACTTCAAACGAAACACTGGCACCACAACTCTGCTGAAGCTAAACACATGCAATACATTTTTGTCAATTTAAAAACATTTCATTTGGAGGGACACTGGCAAACACATTTCTTCATTTTATGGCTCATTTAGTTAATGTAGCCAGGAAAATACAACCTGTGCTTAGTAACCTTGCTTCCACTACACAGCAAGGGGACAAAGATTGTCATTTTAAGTCATAATACAACAATGAAGGGGGCTACAAGGATGCTGGAGAGGGACACTTCATCAGGGACTGGAGCGACAGGACAAGGGGTGATGGGTTCAAACTGAAACAGGGGAAGCTCAGGTTAGATCTTAGGCAGAAGCTGTTCCCTGTGAGGGTGCTGAGGCGCTGGCACAGGGTGCCCAGAGAAGCTGTGGCTGCCCCATCCCTGGCAGTGTTCAAGGCCAGGTTGGACAGAGCCTTGGGCAACATGGTCTAGGGTGAGGCATCAATGCCCATAGCAGAGAGTTGGAACTAGATGATCACAGAATGGTTTGGGTTGGAAAGGTCCTTAAGATTATTTTAAGATTATTACGGTCCTTTCCAACCCAAACCATTCTATGATTCTATGATAAGATCTCTTATAAATGCTATATGCTGTCTACTCACACTTAATAGACTGACAATTTCCTAATGGAGAAATCACTGGATTTCCTAACTAAGAGTACAGCAGCTACACGGCTCACTTGGTAATTAGCTCCAAGTCATTTGTAAAGCAAAGCAACAGAGAACACAAACAACTCCGTGGGACAAAACAAATCAGACAAATCACTATTTACACAAACCCAAGATTGTGACGTTTATAAGGATGAGACACAACCACCAACCGTAAGTAATTACACATTGAGAGCTGACAACATGCATCAGGTTATTATAAACTGTTCCACATGCATTTATAAATTCATACTTATATTTAGACATATTCTTATAAGAGGCTTTTACAACACAATCACTTCAGGTGCTAATCTAAAGAAATGCTGCCTTTATTTTGGGGTTTGAAGTGGGTGGGTTTTGAAAGGGAGAGGGACATGAAAGGGAGAAGAGCTGCAGGGTTGGACTCAAGCAAAAGCCTCCCGAAAAGAACTGTGTCTGCACTGTATCAGATGAATGTAAATTATTGTGGTAGGGGAATAAGTGTTCCTTAACACTATATATGGCCGTAATATAGTTATTGTCACATTATTTTATATTCATATTTACATTGTTTATAAAGATACATATGTACAATATTACATATGCCATATGTAAGAGCATCTTCATATGCTTATATCCTCATTGAACAAAAAGCGTATTTTCTAAACCAATACATTTAAGGCTCTATTCAAGTCTCAAAACCAAATAACCTGCTGTTTGAGGGTGTTAATCACTGGCAATTCAAAATGCTTTAGTGCATGCAAAAAGCTGCACCCCAGGTAGCACAGAGAACACTGGGGTGTTTCAATGACTCTATGGAAGCATCCAGCCCCTATGTAAAGGGCTTCTGATGATCTTAAAGGTCTTTTCCAACCCAGTTGATCGCATGAGAATTTTCTTCTCTACCAAAATCAGGGAGTGGGACAGAATCAAATGAACTTCTCCAAAGCACAGACTACACATCTCCCTGTTCATAACCATCCTTTATCCTGCTGATATCACTACCTGGGCAGTAGCCAAGAATCATGGAATAGTTCGAGCTGGAAGGGACCTTAAAGCTCATCCAGTTCCAAGCCCTGCCAGGGCAGGGACACCTTCCACTAGAGCAGGTTGCTCCAAGCTCTTCCCATTCCATGAAAAGTTACCTTTAATTTCAGAAGGAAACCTACAAATTGCACATGACACAACCAGAAAATAAGAGAACACATTTTAAAACTATACTTTAGAGCCTTTTTAAAAGGCATACAAGCCACACCACCTTCCTACATTCTCATCCCAGGTCCCAAACTCAGATTCCATAAAGTCCTTGGAACCATCCATCACTCCGCATCATTCTTCAAGCACAATGCTTTAGCAAACTATTTCACACCCATCTCATCCCAAAATCCTTAAAGCTTCACAAACTTATATATATTGAATTTTAATTCCTCTGGAGACTCCAATCAATCTTCCTTCACCTCTCAAAGCTCACAATTAGAGCATGTTTCTCCAAGAGGACTACACTGATGAAATGCTGTTTGATTTTCTATGTGCTTTACAGCTTTCCATCAGTTCCACAACCCTGTCCTGTATATTGCTTTTAGGAAAGAAAAATCTCATTTCTGCAATGTGATACAGGATTAGTGGGATTCTTCTGTGAAAGCATTGCCTATCAGATGAAAGTTATTGAATCAATGAGGAGGAGGAGGAGGAAGAGGGAGCTGAACCACACTGGAGTAATAAGAACTCAAACCCACAGAGCAAAGGGAAGAAAAATATACCTACATTTATCAAAGGCTGTTTAGTTTATTTTCAAGTGAATTCCAGTGTTTATGGAAGGTTCCCAGCACAACTGGTTCTCCCAACACAGGCTTTATAGAGAATTACGAGTGGCAAGAGAAGCTTTTAAGATGATGCTTTGTTTATTGTCACACACAGAAAAGGAGACACCTAAACGTGCCCTGAATCTCCACTGAAGCACATTAGATTTAAGACACCCTTAACAGCCTGTGACATGAAAACCCCTGGTTAGGAGCCTCCTGATAAGATCCAAAAGCCATTAAGCAGCACTGTTCAGTCAAGAAAACTGGGCTGAGTTCAGATTAACGACCCTGCCATTAAAACAGAGTCATTTACATTTCTCAGGAGCTCAGTAATGTGGGACTATACCTTTTGCTGCAACCCAAGTGGCTGAGGTAGAGAAGTAGGTTTAAAAACCAGACCAGCCACACACGATTCCTCCTTTCACCTCTGAAAACGAAATTGTTTGACTAAGGGAAGTCAAAGATTAATATAGTAATTGCACAATGTGCCCCTACAGCCTTCCTTAGGAGGGCTTTTTATAGCCAGAATGTCTTCTTTTATTTGAGTTAGCTCCTATCCAAGAAAGCCAAGTATAATAGATAATATTACTGACTTCTGCCCCAAAGACCTTGCAATCTAAAAGCAGCCAGGAGAAGGAAAAAATTACTACACAGACAGTGAGCTGAGAATGAAGGAGAGGAGTAACATTGATGTATGTATCTGAAAGAGCAAAGATTAAAATGCTCGGAGAGACTATAATGATTTTACCAAGCCCAAACACCAGCAACTCCATCTGCATTCCTCCTTTTTATTCTTGCAAGCCCTGCTATTGACAATAAACCCTACACCTATTCTATGATGCTATGATGTGGCTCATCAGGGCTGAAGAGTTTCAACAGAAGATCTCAAAAGTGAAGATCAAGGTGAAGTGCATTTGGACTTGCTGGTGCAGTACATGGTGATGTGACTGGTAGACTCTGTTTTTCAGAGGTTCATTCTTTACTTCATCACCATCCGTAACTACAGGAAGTAAATTTACAACCTCGTTACACGTTGTTGTTCAAATGGGACTATAATTGTACCAAAGGCTTCATTATGGAAAAGCTTTCTCTCTTTCCAGAAAGATTCAGAGTCACCAGGATCTTTCATCTTCCAGTCTTAATTCTCATTAGACTTTTTTCACCCAAAGTTTGAGGTTTAAACATGCATGTAACATATATCATGCACACCCACTAATTTCACATGTACCTGTTATAAATCACAAACTTACAGAATAACCCTACTGGAAATCCAGTCTAAATAAAAAGTGCCAAACTGTAAAGCTCAGTTCTTTGAACATCATTCTTCATTGCTACTTGTGCAAAATCAAAAGGGAAACTTCAAGTGGAAAGAAGTGGGGAGAACAACAGTATTTCATTCCACAGTGGTCAATACCAGCCCCACGCCATATCCCACTTTCTACTAGTGCTGCTGAACTGCAATGAAATTTCACTTGTGGGAAAAGAAGGAGCATAACAGGTTGCAGCAGATTGTGCTGGCTTCATACTTGTTTGCCAAGAAGAAAACAGAACTTATTAGATCCCATAGAAGTTACACAGCTGTGGTGAGAAAACCGTGTCGATGAGGCCCTCGGTGACATGGTTTAGTGGTGGTCTTGGTGGTCCTAGGGTAATGGTTGGACTTCACGATCTTAAAGGTCTTTTCCAACCTAGCTGATTCTATGATTCCCTGGTCTAAGACGTGCCAGTACAAAGCCAGCCCACCAAGAACATTTTTTGCTTTGGAACCAGAAAAGTTAGTTTCATCAGCACTTTGCATCCTGTGGTCCCATCATTTGTGATCTGACAGAAGAATCCTTTCGCATTTCCCTTATCACTGAACCATTGCCCCTTTCCTCCCTTTTGGTAAAATATATCAAAGTTAAAACACATGCCAATAACATGGGATGCTCAGTGCCCTTTAAATTCAAAATGACAAGTATTTGCTTTCTTAGAACCCCCAAATAGTTTGTGTTGGAAGGGACCTTAAAGTTCATCCGGCTCCAAACCCTGCCACGGGCAGGGACACCTTCCACTAGAGCAGGTTGCTCCAAGCCCCTGTGTCCAACCTGGCCTTGAACACTGCCAGGGATGGGGCAGCCACAGCTCCTCTGGGCACCCTGTGCCAACATCTCACTTCTTTATGATTTACGACCTACATTAAGCACCAATTAACATTTTCTCGTGTATTTTAAATCTTCTTGTTTTTCTAACGGAAGAACCTTAATTGGGTCCAACCTCCACCATGTTCAGCAGCAAGGACAAATGTGCACTAGCAGATGTCTGGAGCCAATGAATAATGTGCCAGTTTCATGGTTGCAAAGGTCCTTCTTACCGTGCTGCGTGAAGAGATCGCTGTGAACTATTTCTATCAGGCAGTACAGCTTCTGGATTGTGAGCCGGCTCACGGGAACATTGAGGATGAATTCAGTGAAGAGCTTGCTATGAACAAAGGGACAAGCACAAATATATTCATCTCTACAAAATACATAAAAACCATCCAGTAGCACAGAACAAGATAAACAGCTACATACTTCTGGGACAAGCAAGCTCTTTTTTCCAGCTGTAAAAGAGTTAGACAGGGATTTCAGTGCAACACGAATCGCCTGCAATAATAGAATCCCGGTCTGGTTTGTGTTGGAAGGGACCTTAAAGCTCATCCAGCTCCAACCCCTGCCACGGACAGGGACACCTTCCACTAGAGCAGGTTGCTCCAAGCCCCTGTGTCCAACCTGCCCTTGAACACTGCCAGGGATGGGGCAGCCACAGCTTCTCTGGGCACCCTGTGCCAGCGCCTCAGCACCCTCACAGGGAAGAGCTTCTGCCTCAGAGCTCATCTCAGTCTCCCCTCTGGCAGGTTCAAGCCATTCCCCTTGTCCTGTCCCTACAGGCCCTTTAGTTTTTTGTGCCCTTCTTTTGTCCTCTCCCTTTTATCTCATCTTTAGAGTCTTCTCCCATGTTTCATTCAAGGTTTTAGATTTTAATCTTCATTTCTCTGTGCTGTTACCCCTTTACTTCAATCCTTACATACCACTAATGGAACAATACATGACCATATAAGCCAAAAATACAAAGAGATAATTCACATTCTATGCTTCCAATAAGAACCATGCACAGTTTAGGATCATAAGGTACCGTCACACCCATCAGCTGAACACTCAGATAACAAAAGATTCATCAATAATTTTGCAGCACTTCCTAAAATCATGGGGCTTTTGTTTCTCCCATTAAGACTTCACTTCTAAGTACTATTCAGTCTCAATTTAAGTGTCAGTAAAACTGTACTGCTTGAGCTGGAACAGGCCAAACGTGGTAATTCTCATTTGGTGTCTTTTCCCAGTACTTTTGCTATCGCATATGAAGGTTATGATTGAATCCAGAAACTCCACAGTAAAGATGTTCTCCCTAGGGCCACAGGAAGCAGCAGTGTACATGTAAAGAACTCCACAGCACAGGCAAGGAAAAGCTAAATGCCAGGTTCCTCAGCCCACTGGAATGTTAGACTAGGACTATACTTGTCTGTTTTATTTCTACTTCATCCTTCTTTTGCTCATTTTGATACCTCAGAACACAGAAATAAAAGCAGACAACGTATAGAAGGGTTTGTGCAATCAAATTAGGTAAAAAAGGGGGGGTTAACTTAATCACCTTGTAATTGCCCTGGGAAGGAGAAATTGGGTTTTTTTTACCTTTAAGTTAAAAGTTCTCCTGAAATACTAGTTTTGATTTGGTTTCTCTATTGTTTCTTTGTTCTAATGTCTCCCTCTTACCCTTTCTCTATTTACTAACAACATTCCTGTGTTGATGAGCTACCGAAATGTCAACCCAGCAATAGGATTCACTGAACAGAGTTCTTCTTTACATTTGATTTATACTTGAAAGAGTGAAGCATCAAGTTTTGCTGTCAGCTGCCTGATGGATAATTCTCACTACCTCATGACATGACTGTAGTCAACAGGACTGCAAAGTTTGCCAGGACATTTGTCAAACTGTGATGCACTACATGTCACTTAAAAACAAGCTATTTGTGTAGCCCTACAAATATTTGCAAGGGAAGAAAGGTAAAAAACCAAAGTGATAAAGCACCTCAGGTGATCATATTTCATTGCCCCGTATATGTTTCTATTACTGTGTGTATATATATATGCATGCAAACTAAAGATGTACACCAAGTTCACACTCCACATTTCATTAACTGTACTCACCTCAGTTCTTTTGCATCAAATACTAATTTCACATCATTGACAATAGCTGGCAAGTATTTAAGTGCTGCCCCCTAAGAAAAACAACAAACAAACAAACAAGATTGAGATTCATGTCTTTAAAGATGATATAAAAACTGCACAAAGAAAATCACACAAGAGCAGGTTGTTCTGGCTTCACTATTCACAGCTTCAGCTGAACCCCTGTGCCCTGCTCTTGGCAGATTCTTCTGGGGTAAGTTACCTGAACTGAAACTTAGTCAATACGGAACTTCATGATTTAACAGATTCAAAAGAAGAAAAAGGCATGAAAGATGAGTAAGCTAGCAAAACTGACAACATAGACTGAAAATAGAGACTTATAAGATCCACTCCTTATAACGTTATAGAAACCTTCTGGTTTATTGGTACACAACCACAGAATCCCAGCCTGGTTCCTCCAGCTCCAACCCCTGCCATGGGCAGGGACACCTTCCACTAGAGCAGGTTGCTCCAAGCCCCTGTGTCCAACCTGGCCTTGAACACTGCCAGGGATGGGGCAGCCACAGCTTCTCTGGGCACCCTGTGCCAGCGCCTCAGCACCCTCACAGGGAAGAGCTTCTGCCTCAGAGCTCATCTCAATCTCCCCTCTGGCAGGTTCAAGCCATTCCCCTTGCCCTGTCCCTACATCCCTCGTCCCAAGCCCCTCTCCAGGTCTCCTGGAGCCCCTTTAGGCACTGGAGCTGCTCTGAGGTGTCCCCTTCAGGAGCCTTCTCTTCTCCAGCTGCCCCAGCCCAGCTCTCTCAGCCTGGCTCCAGAGCAGAGCTGCTCCAGCCCTCGCAGCAGCTCCGGGGCCTCCTCTGGCCTCACTCCAGCAGTAGATGAGCAAGTGTTCTACCTAAGAAACATTAAGGCAGAAGTCTTTGGTCTTAATCTTACTCTTACTAGCTCGTATTTAGCAGTAGTTGTTAAAATAGGAAGAGCCACAGGGACACAGACTCAAGGAGCATTGCCTCGTCGGTATGTTCAAACCACAGAAAACTACACTTTTCTGCCTCAACCCTGGTCATTTTCAATCAAATTCCACCCTCCTTGAACAAGAGGTCAATTGTTTGATTACAGCCACAAGGGTAACCTCAAGTAGCCAGCGTGGGAAGCTTGCCAACACTTGCTAATCACTTTTGACAAAAGCAAAACCCCCCAAACACGTCAAGAGGTTAGATGCAGATTTCAAGAGTGTCCCAGTTTTTATTCATAGACCATTTAAACTGCCAAGCTCCATCATCCAACATCTCCACGTAGGCTTAAAGGACTAGTTCCATGCTCAGAAATCAAGCCCATAACTGTATTTATGCAAATAGTCCCTTTATATACAGGCTTATGTGTTCTGATGGATGAGGACTCTAATGACCAGTTATAAACCAGAGTCATTGCTGGGTTTTTATTTGCTTATCATTCAAATGTGTGTAGCAATAAATGTTTAGTAACACACACTAAAAGAGAGCTTGCATTTTATATCTGGAATTCAAATTTCACACTGAGCTGCTGCAATCATTAAAATTAACACTTTAACAGCTTACATCAAGTACTAGCAGGTAAAACTATTTACAACATCAATTTAAAGCCTGTAGTTACAACAATTATCAGCAATTTAGCTTCTACTTTATGGACTGAGCAATTAAAGTTTAATACCTTAAAACGTAAAGGAATTTGTGGAAGTGTTTTCCCTATTTCCAATCACAACTGACTGCATTATATGACAGGCAGTATCATCAGACAAGTAGGCTCTGCAGCCACGTGATTAAATCTCAGTGTAATCCAGAGGTCTACTAAAAGAGCCTCTTGTCGATATTAACTCTTGTCATTGAACAGCTCTCACTGTAGGTTTTACTCCGTGAGAAGCCACAGCTGAAGGTAGATCTTTTGGTAGCAGTAGCACAGTTGCAATGCTGGTTATTCCCAGGGTATTGGAACACAGGAGTGAGGAATATTAAATTCAGCAGATATAAAACCCGTTCGCATGTTTTCATGTAACGTCAGGAACAGAAAACCAAATAAGCAATCTGGTTTATTTTTTCCCCCACTGAAAGAAGTTAAATTCAATTACTTCCCATCTGGACAAAGGTTTCTCATTTCTGCAAGAAGGACATGGCAAACTGAATCAAAATCTTCATTTCACAGTTCCAGTGAGGCCTGAGACACTTGAAAATTCAAACCAGCATTAGAGCAAACACAATAATGAAGAACCTTCATGCTTTGATTTTTAATCAAACAGGTTTCTGCAATGATTCCCATGTGATCACATCACATACACAGCTGGAAATATCAGGCAACTGACTCAGTCAATAATTACACATAGTTTTGAGCTGGGCTACAATAAAACTTTTACTGCCCTAAGGGGCTTCTCTCTGTGGAAAACAAGTGAGAAATTATCACTGCTCCTACCAGGTTACAAAGTCACTCATTGCAAAGCACACAACTAGCAAAGGGGTTGAATAAAAAGGAGGGAAAGCAGAAACAAGACAGTGCAGCAGATGAATAACAGCTGTATTTTCCCTTTCTGGTGAGTAAAACTTCCTTGTACACACACTGTTATACTGACTGGTGGGATGTTAGTGGATGCTTTTTCCTGGGATGTGATTCACATGCAAGCCAAGGATCAGCAGACGACAAGTGCACGTCAGCCTGTGACCTAACTCCACATACAACTCATCCCTTACTCCTCCCTCTTCCCACCACACACAACCTTACCCACTTACAAGTAAGTCTTATTTCCCCTTTATTAATATCATAGCTATGGATAAAAGCTACTACACCACAGCCAAAGAGAATCCATATGAGAAGAACCATTAACTGACACTTAATACATGAACCAGCTGCCAATACAACCCATTGAACTGTGAAGTCAATGAGTGTAGTGCTTCAAGGATACCCTTCTAAACTATAAGATAAAGCAATTAAGCATGCCAAGAAATAAAACTCACTAAGTGAGAATAAGAAGGTCCAGAAAAGTCAAAGCTTTGCCTTAAACAGAATAAATTAAGCAATAATTGATGGCCACAGCTCTCTGCACAGCCAATACAGAGGACGAAATTCCAAGGTTTTATCATTGCAACTTATTCCTTAAATCATCACAACCACCTCTCCAGAGCAGCCAACCTTCACAACCTTTAAGATAAATTCATTGATGTACTTGTAATGACTGAACAGCTAATGATTGAACTTCTTCAGAGCTGGCAGTGAGATAACACAGGGGATTTTCACACTGAAGAAACACATTCAGTGATGGCCCACATCAAAACATCAGTTGGGGAAAAAGGAAACCTCTAGATATGATAAGAAGGGCAAAATATAAATCAGACCGTGCCCAACAGACATGTTATTTCTCCTGGTGGTCCCTCTGAACATCAGTTCACCGCCATAGCTCTTTTCTACCTAATGGTGCATTTCCAGTCAGGTTTAATGAGACAAGAACAGACAAGGAACGGGCTCTACCAAGGGAAAAAATAGCACATTCTTCAGACCTAAAGGTCCTGGAAATTTCTCTAAGTAAGCTTCATAAGACTGAGTAAGCTTCATTTATTTTTTGGAACAACAAAAAAGAACCCCAAAACCCCTAAGTGCTAAAACTACGCGGAGGAGCTGCCTTACAGAACAGCACCCAGGATTCTCATTCCTCCATGAAGGTAAGGGTGCTGAGGCGCTGGCACAGGGTGCCCAGAGAAGCTGTGGCTGCCCCATCCCTGGCAGTGTTCAAGGCCAGGTTGGACACAGGGGCTTGGAGCAACCTGCTGTAGTGGAAGGTGTCCCTGCCCGGGGCAGGGGTTGGAGCTGGAGGAGCTCTAAGCTCCCTTCCAACACAAACCAGTCTGGGATACTATGATGATTCCAAGATAGGCATCTACTAGCAGTCCTCTCAGAAAGACACGGAAGGACAGTTCCACATCTCCTCTTCATGTCCTTAGGCAAATGTAAGCTCCTCAAGTTTCAAGGTTTGGGACTCCCACCAAGGCCTCAGCAACCTGAATCCCTCCCCACTCATATCAGAAGTGGCTTTAAGCTACTTAGGAAGGAAACCCTAGTTATCTCTAGGACACGGTGTAAGTCTCTCCTCCAAGCCTAGCTCCCATCAAGCCCTCCATAGTTTTAGGTTTGGGAAAGACAACAGACAGACTAGTATTCCCATGGAGTCTGCTTTGAAAACCTTTGTTTGCTGGAGATGGCTTCACTTGTGAAAAGCAGCATTACTTCATGCATTTGGTCACCAGCACCCAAAGTCACCCAGTGCACCTTTTGAAAAGGCATGTAGGTTCTAGCTTAAACATTGCCAATCCAACACCAAAGCAAGCCATGAAGAACGTATCTATGCAGAAGGGAATATGCTCAGAAACATGTTTAAGAAGCATTGCAAGATTACTAAAATACAGCTGATTTCATATGCTGCTTGGAGACAGATCTTAAATATGATCCGTCCCAAAGGCAGAAAGTGATGCTGCAGTGTGTGCATTCAGCAAGTGCTGTTTGCAAGCATCTCCATTACTGTGTCACATCTGGTAGCACTTAGTACATCTGAAAGCTTGTGGAGTAACATAAATTACATACTCTTAAAAATTGTACCACACTTGAACTAACACTCTTGTGCATTAACACAAAGCTACACTAAAAGGGGACCAAAAATATGGCACTATATTCATAGAATCCTACAATGGCTGGGTTGGAAGGGACCTTCAAGATGACAGAATCAGCCAGGTTGGAAAAGACCTTTAAAATCATCAAGCACAATCATTACTAATTCCAGCTCCCAGCTGCTCACGCTCTGGGGGTGCACCCAGCACACGGGGGGGTTCTGGGCTCAAGTACACACTGAAGCCGGGTCATGGGGAGCTTCTCACTAACACCCCCAAGTCCTTCTCCTCAGAGCTGCTCCGTCCAGCCTCCTCCAGCCGGTGTTTGTGCTGGGGATTGCACCCCAGCATCCTTCTATCACTTGGTAGAAGACAAATTGTCTTCACAAACACTTCTTTGTCGTTTGAAAGCACACTCACATAACATAGGGATGCTTTCTGAAGTGGCTTAAAGTCACTTCTGATGCAAGTTTGGATAACAGGCAAACACTGGGAATTCTACTCACTTACTTTTGTTTATTACACCGTTGAGAACGCTGAGTAATCTCTTCATCAATACAAGCCAAAAACTACTACTGAGATACTAACAAGTCACTGGCAAATGAAAACAAAGCAGTGCAGGGTACTGCAAAGCAGTCTTGCAACAGCACAACGTTCTTCTATCCTATTCTTGGGTTTATACTGACAAGGAATGACAAAAAAATAGTAACCAAAGCTTCTCTCCAGTAGTTATTTAAGAAAACTGCAACAGTAACTTAAGGTTGTCATTAGGTTGAAAAATGATGTATTAAAGGACATGTGTTCCAAATAGCATAGTAGGGTTTGCCTAGGATTTAAGCTCACTCTTTGTACTACATAAAAGCAAAACTCCTTCATTTGAAAGTGACATTTTCTGAAGTCATTTGTTTCAAACTGCACACCCCGTGTCAAAATTAGGCATAAAATCCTTGCCAAATACAGCATATTCTTCTGAACTCTCTCATTTGATGAAGGAGTAATTTGTTTTACCTGACTCAATTTGAACAGGATTTTAATGTTAATTTTCATCTTTTGTGTCATTCAACACAAAGCGCCAACCTTTTACCCAAGCATTATCCTGATGCCATCCTGTGAAGCTTATTCAGCCAAATCCAGCCCTGTCAGCAGCTGGATGAACCAATACCCAGGAATGCCTGAATTTGTGAACTGCCCCCATCTACAGCAGTCATTTGTTCCAAATCACAACTGCACCAGTGCCTCCAGCCCAAAACCCAGTGTAAAACAGTACCAAGCATGATCACAAGTGAAGTGGCCTTCTATAGATTGTGTTTGTTCCCAGTGTAACGAACCTTCTAAGAGACAACAGAAGCCTCAGTTCACAGTTGCATTTTTTACCCAACTCATTTTACATGATGGTTATGAAATATTCAACCTGTTGGAAAAGCTCTGCAGACTAATGCAGTCTCTTTGTTTTCTTCTAGGTATCTCAGCAGCTTGTAATGTATTTCCCTGTCTTCATTTAAATGTTCTTTTGTGGCTTTAGGAATAAATGCTTAATATTAGAGTAGGAAAAAGCACAGCATGGATACTGAGGAATAGGCATTGTGTGTTAAAAGTGACAAGGATTACTGAAAAACCAGAGACACATAAGAGAATTTGCATTAGTAAAGTGTTATCACCTTCCACCCCGGCTCCGTGGTCACATTCTGGGGTAAGTTTACATACACATCTACTCTATCAAGCCTATTTAAAGCACAGAGAATTTGTCTTTTTCCAGTCATCCTGAGCAGCAGCAGAAAGTCACACGTAACAGCAAACATTAGAGCATGCTGCAAGAACCCTGCTGAGAATCATTCAGCTCCCTCCTCCAAAGCCAGCCGAAATCAGACGGTCCTCATCAATCTGATGCAGCTGGCTCAGCTGCCCTTGTTTCCAAGAGATGCAAGAATAAATTACCAGGAAACATTTGCATTTTTATCTCAACTTGAAGCATCGTGTTAGGCTTCAGCTGAGCTCCTGCTTAAACACTGAAAGGTTAAGGCAGTAATTGTCACACACAGATTAGTAGGAAATAGGAAGAAAACCAGGATAGCTCACTCCATTGGAACCATTAAAAACATGAGCACGTACCAAATGCTGCACACCTTAACTTCAACAGGGGAAGTTCAGGTCAGAGATAAGGAAGAAGTTCTTCACTGTGAGAGTGGTGAGGCCCTAGTATGATGAATGACAGTCACAGCTTGAGAAGCAGAGACCTTCCACATTGTTTTTTTCAAGTACCAGTTTGATTTTAGGAATCACTGCATTAAATCATAGAGTCACAGACTGGTTTGCGCTGGAAGGGAGCTTAGAGCTCCTCTAGCTCCAACCCCTGCCCCGGGCAGGGACACCTTCCACTAGAGCAGGTTGCTCCAAGCCCCTGTGTCCAACCTGGCCTTGAACACTGCCAGGGATGGGGCAGCCACAGCTTCTCTGGGCACCCTGTGCCAGCGCCTCAGCACCCTCACAGGGAAGAGCTTCTGCCCAAGAGCTCATCCCAGTCTCCCCTCTGGCAGGTTCAAGCCGTTCCCCTTGTCCTGTCCCTACATCCCTTGTCCAAAGCCCCTCTACAGGTTTCCTGGAGCCCTTTTAGGTATTGAAAGGCCACAGTAAGGTCTCCCTGAACTTTCTCTTCTCCAGGTTGAACAATATTCTTGCTTTTGCTTCCTTAAAGGTTGAAACTGAAGTCAGGTTTGCAAAGGCGCTACAGATATAAATTCTCCCCTATACCATGAAGTTTTGAATAGCTATAAATATACAAATTCAGAGTCTCTTTTTGTGCTCTAAGCCCTTAAATCCATGTACAACTCTCATAGTTTTCTTTTGAGGGAATTTTAATTTTAAATGTACCCAAAACCTTGAAAAACTCAGAAAAGGGGCAATTTAAATGCAAAAACATTACAGAACTGAAGATTTGAGGTACAGCCAGAAACAACCCATCAGCTTCCACAAGGACATAAACATTTGAATAGATAAAGAGCAATTCTTGCTAAGAACTTAAAACTAAAGCCATTCATTCTCCCCTGTGCAGTGTCAGCTTGAAGGCTACTTTTAACAGATAGGCTGGGGAAAAGCAGAATTCAGGATAACCAGCCCAAAGAGGAAAGTTTCCAACATTCCCCAACCAACTTTCCAGTGGCAGTTCTGCTTCCTGTTGATAAACTATCAAGAGAGATTATAATTTATACAAGGAGAAATAGAAATATTCTAATGTATGAATTAAGCATCTCTCTTTTAATGTGAAGCACCTTCATTTTCTGTGTAGGTCTTTTCAACTTCTTATCTCTCCAAACAGACTGACTTTGTATATGCTTATTTAGCTTCCCCAATATATACATTAAAACAAGCTTTAAACTGCTACAGCTAGATCTACTGATCTTAGCTGCACAACACAGGGACCTAGAAGTTTATCTGCTTGTCTTCATTAGTTGCTATACAGCTTCCACGGAGTAGCCAACAGCACAAGTGCTCACTGTGTCACACCAATGGTTTGTATTGCCCAGGACTGTACAACAGCGGCCACTGGAAATGCCATTTGGTTTTGGTGGCCCATTCCCCTCCTGGTTCTCTCCCCAGCATCCTTTAGAGACTGCATATCCACCACCCTTCCAGAACACCCATGGACTTGTCTGCAAATCTTCACACCCTCTTCCTGGGCTTGCTGCCACCGTCTGTCTCCATCACCCCCTGCAACAGCAGGCTTCAGGAATGAAATGATTTTACTAGTTTTAAATTAAGCTCCTACTGATGTCAGTGAGTGCACCCTATTTCTTGTGCTGTGGGATTTGGTGCAGAAGTGTTCCACAGACCTCGCACTCAGCACTGAAATGCACCGTTCCCAATCCTGGTCCTCTGTATCCCCTCATTTCCTGAGGTACAGAGACCAGAACAGCACCTGACATGCAAGATGCGGATCCTACCACAAAATCACAGCCCTGCCTTGTTCTCATCGTCACCCAACACCCTGTTGCTTCTTCGGCTGCCACTGCACGTGGAACCAGTGACCCTGGAAAGCTGTCAGTTACGACTCCATGGTGTCCTCCCCAGACTGCAACTGCCAGCTTCAAGTGGAGCATCACACAGGCATTAACCCACTCTTCCCAAGATGCCCTGTTTTATATTGTCTCCCTTACAGCTCACATTTTAGCACGGTCCGAGTTCTCCCTCAAGATTTCCTCTTGGTCCCTTTAGGTACTGGAAGATCACAGACAAAGATGTTGCATGAAGCCTGTAACGTCACATCCATTTCACAGAGTTACTGAAACCCTCCCAGGACTCCGACGTCTTTGTCAGTCAAGATGCACACAAGCCCTACTCATTCCCTCTCAAAAAAAACCCCACATTCATCCACCTATTCAACAATTTTATTCTTTGTAACAGAAGGACACACTTCCAGTTCCTGAAAAAGCTGCAGTGCTTCAGTGGGGATTTGAACATAATAAAAGCAATTCCACAAGCTGCAAAAAGCCAATACTAACAATTATGTGTTCTAAGAGCTAAGTAATTAGAGTCCAAAGAAGATGAAATCAATGAATAATGAATGAAAGGTTGTCAAGGCTTCTGAAATGCATCCACAAGCACACTTCTCAGACAACCCCACACTGGCTCATCTGTCAATGCCTCATCTCCCAGTGTACTTCACACAGGCAAATGCAGACAGCAGATGTGCTCTCCTGTCTGAATGTGAAACAACACATGGACTAGGACAGACAGTGCTGTAGTGTCATCTCTCTAGCCTTTCTGAGGAAGTTTGTGTCTTTTCCTACATCTCGGGTGAAGAAAACCAAGTCTATTTTGGGGGGTATTAATCTAATTCTTTTAAGGCATAAACTGTTGAGTAAGGAAAAAGCTCGTGTTGATCTGCCTTCGCGTTCATCTGCCTTCTTGGAGTAGGCCTCACAAATTTGTCCCAGGAAAATAAACCTTAAATTTAATGCTGGTAATCTGAAAACGTCCTATTTGTAAAGCTCCAACTCCAGGTCACTAAAACTTAGCCATTTCCATTCAGGATAGATGCTTTGTCAATAGGATGAAAATACAGCTGGACTGAAACATGTAATACCCCTATTTTGTTATCAGACGTTACAGTCTCAGTCTCTCACCAAATAATCAAACTCAGCAGCTTTATCCCCACTATTAGTGCTGTGTGCTCAGCATGGTGCTGATAGCCTAAGACCTGCGGGCACTCAGCTACAATGGACCTGTGTCTTTGACTTGGGTGTTCTCCTGCTCTACTGATCCTTGCTCCCTTCGAGAGGAACCTCTTGCACTGATACAGTACTCTGCCCCTCTTTGTCTTTGCCACCCAGGTGCTGTAGAATATTCTTCTAACACAACCATTGGACATCTGAGCAGGAGGAGTCATACTGTCAAACTGTCCCTAAATTCAACCCCAGTTCTTAGCCCCTTTCTGATCACCATCTTCCAACTGATTCAGCATGGCTAGGTCAAAAGTTACATCCTTTTATAAATACTATTGGGAACCACAAGGAAAACTTCAAGGTGCAGCTTATCAAACACATGTATGACAGGCTCTGTACTTCTCCATGGTGAAAGAGATTCATTAACAGAACATGAGACTGGTACCCACACAATGACCTTAGACTCCCGGGTACAGAACCTACCAGTCCTTTTATTCAGTGCTTCTAGCCTCCGACATCAACACCCATGTTCACTTGAGGTCAGAGACCACATGCCCAACTCCACAAGCCAGTCAATGTGACCAAAAGCACATACTGTTTTAAAGGGACAACAGAAGAGGGGTGAGGGGTGAAGTTTGCAGTCTGACTCATTACTGATTTTCCATTGAAAATACGTATTAGAGCCTAAGATACTACATTCAAGTTCCTGAATAACCCAAGATGTCATAGAATTCTAGAATCCTGGAATGGTTTGTGTTGGAAGGGACCTTCAAGCTCATCCAGCTCCAACCCCTGCCACGGGCAGGGACACCTTCCACTAGAGCAGGTTGCTCCAAGCCCCTGTGTCCAACCTGGCCTTGAACACTGCCAGGGATGGGGCAGCCACAGCTTCTCTGGGCACCCTGTGCCAGCGCCTCAGCACCCTCACAGGGAAGAGCTTCTGCCCAAGAGCTCATCTCAATCTCCCCTCTGGCAGGTTCAAGCCGTTCCCCTTGTCCTGTCCCTCCATCCCTTGTCCAAAGCCCCTCTCCAGGTTTCCTGCAGCCCCTTTAGGCACTGGAGCTGCTCTAAGGTGTCCCCTTCAGGAGCCTTCTCTTCTCCAGGCTGCCCCAGCCCAGCTCTCTCAGCCTGTCAGTGCATAAGAGCATAAGAACATGGGGATCTACATTGTCATCTGCATCTTAAAGATAATGCCTTAAGAATATCTTAATGTTAAGGTTATACAAGTTAAATAACCTCCCTTAAAAGGGAACTTAAGTTCTCCTTTAAAAATCAAAGTGAGGTACTTGCAGCGATTTAAGTAAACTTACTTGTTTAGTCATCAACCCTTCACTGGAATCACTAAGTATTAACCATGGTTGAAGTAAAATACTTATGGGCACAAACACAAGCATACACCTTATGTACTACCTACCTGTGGTTTAGGATGCTAACCTAAAGCCAAGATGGAGATCTGTAGAGTACGTACCTTCACTATGACAGTCTGATCAGAGATGCTGCTCATCATCTCATTGATGGACTTAAAGAGCTGCAGCAGAGACTCCCTGAAGTCTGCTTCTCCTTTGTTTTCATAAAGTCTGAAAGAGAATTAAGTTCCATAAGCACAATCCAACTAAAATGGAAATGGAGTTTTAATTTCATTTTCAAATGACAGACAACAATCTGTTGCATTACTCTTGTTTTTTGAAGTTCAAGAATATCTACAATTCTCTTCACTGAACCAAGAGTTTCCTTCCACAAAGGGCAATAAGGACAAGACAGACTGACTGAGCTGGGGGCCAGCAGGAACAGCAGATTCTTGTTTTCAAGCTTCCCATGTGAAATGCCACATCCAGTACTGTCTCTGCCTTCAAGTCACAGTGAGTCCCTCAGCATTGACCCAATTCCACGTGCCCACAAAGCAGTGGGATAGAGTCTCTTGCCCCTGCACAACAGTGAGCAGATGTCTGGGAGGCCCAATGCCAAGCAGCTCTCTGATGATGAAGCCAGAAAGCATCCAGACAACTTGCCAGCAAGCATTAAAATCTACCAATGGCCTAAGGTGAATGACGTTGTGGAAGATAAAAAGAAAGCCTAGCAACCCATTGTTTGCTAGAAAACCCATGTCTTTTTGACATGGGAAGGGAACACTGAAGTTCATTTCAACTCTCATTCCTGGCTCGCTGAACTGAACTAGTTAAGCAGTTTCCCCATACAGTCAGTACAGATGTCACAGCAGAATGACTATTCCACAGCTCAAGTTCAAAAGGCAAGTCTCTGTGCCTTCAGGGGGATTTCTTAGAGCTCATCTGCCCATAGGGACCCCTTTCTCACTCTTTCTTTCCACCAGATGGTTTCAGGGGGATAAAATCTGCCCTGAGACACCTGAGCAACACTGAAGGCAAAAAACCATCCAGCCAAGTTGAAGAACTTGGTCCACTGGTTCAGTACAGCACAGGAGTGAACGTTCCCGAAACACTCTTGCATATTTTGAATGCACAATGATCTCTGCCTCAGGTGTAGGATGAGACAATTCCTACTAGGAAATGGGAAAGGAGAAGACCAGTAGCTCTACATAAATCCTTTACATGTTTTTCCTCCCCTCTGGCAGTTTGTACAACTCATCTACATAAAGGCTATTGTAAATACACTTCTTTAACCCCAGCTACACAGATTTCACATGATGCCCCCAAAAAACAGTGCTTAAAAGAAGCCAAGGAGAACGTGGCATCCAGGTCAAACCTAAACACGGGTGTTTATCATGGAATCCTAGAAAGGATTGGGTTGGAAGGGACCGTAAAGCTCATCCAGTTCCAACCCCCTACCACGGGGCAGGGACACCTTCACTAGAGCAGGTTGCTCCAAGCCCCATCCAACTTGGCTGAACCACTTATCACAGGAAGAAAGGGGTTTATATCTTAAGGTAAAACACGGAATTCAGAATTATCTTGCTGCTTTACACTGAAACTAATATGTATCATTTTCAGTGCTGCGTTCATAAACCTTTGGGAGCCACAGGTATTAAAAAATGCTGTTTAACCAGCACACAGGGGAAATGTGCGCTACAGAAAAAATATTAAACTGAGCCGTTTGGCTGCACAAATTTCTATTCCCCTTTTAGGCTAAAAATGGGGGTTATGCAGGACAAATTACTTGTGAATTCCTAATTTCATTAATGGATTTCAGGGTCCCCCTGAACATATTAAAGAGGTGAAATTAATACCAATAGAAAGAGTAACTAAACTCGACAGTCCAATAAATCAAAGTGCTTCAAAAGAGCTTTGTGTTTCAAAAAGGAAATGGTAATAAAAATAAACAAGTTATTCATCAATGGGTTTCTACTGCCAGTTATTAACATATATTTAACACACCTGATAGCTGCAATGGTTCTGTGCACTATGAGAAAACCAGGATTACACCGAGTTGACCCTTTAGCACTGCCTTCGAAATGTTAAGACTGTTGTAAATGCAACACAACCACTGGGATCATTACTGAGCAAACCAAATAAAGCTATTGCTAAAGTTCACGTACAGTATTTTGCCTTTATAAACCTTGATATACTGAGCAAATAGATTTGCCACCAGGCTTTACCTAGATAAGTGAAGCTTCTATGGATTTATCCAGAACTGAACCTTGCCTACAATCACATTACTGAAATGCACCATGTATTTAGTCCCCTACTGTATTACCAGAGTTAAAAACATGTAATATTTTTTAATAGAAGATTCTGCTGGCTCCTTGCTATTGCTCACTGAAACACTGATGATATTTCAGAAGGCTGCTCCACTCCTGCATTATAATCATTTCAAATCACACACCTCAGGCAGGATTGAAGTCTTACAGCAGAACAAATCATGGTGTCATTCAGCATTCAGGAGCTTTGCTGATTAATCCCCTGTCATTGAGAGCTGTGTCTTCCCCATGCTAAAGAACAGTGAATTAATGCTTAGCAGGAGGAAATCCAATGGCCAATACTAGAGGGTCATATTGTCTGTAAATCTAATCTGCAGCAAGGGATAATTATTTCTTTTTCTGATTTAAAGTGATTTGTAGGACCTGTAACAGTGTAAGTGACATTCAGTATTTTATGAATCTCAC
The DNA here is from genome assembly GCF_000696875.1 of Nestor notabilis. NCBI lineage: Eukaryota > Metazoa > Chordata > Aves > Psittaciformes > Psittacidae > Nestor > Nestor notabilis. The sequence goes on along the minus strand of NW_009945054.1, from coordinate 64,726 downwards.
AGTAAGACTCCTACAGAAATAAATTACAAGCTCTCAATTAGAGAAAGGTTGGTGGAATTGATAACTTCAGAGCTCTACATAAATCCCTTGTAATAAGGTTGTTACTGTCGCTAAGAAGCGGTAAAAGGATTGAATCTCAGTGAAGATGGATACATTATCAATTTGGTTTATAACCTCTTTAATATTTTGTGTATAAAACAGAGCACTGACTTCAAAATTCACTGCACAATTACTTGTGCTTGGCTTAATGGGTGGATGCAGACAGAGCCAGCATGTTGAGCACACAGGAGGTCAAGTGGGGAGCACAAAACAGGCCCCCAGCAGCCCCCTGCCACACTGGCAGGCAAAGGAAGAGCTTTCACAGAAAGCCAAGTGATTCTCCTATCACTCTCAGACAGATTTCTGCAGCCCATCCTCCCTTTCCACTTTCCCATCTCACTCACTGAAACTTACTGAGACTGCAAGGCCCCACAAACCCAACCAGAGTCATGGAATGGTTTAGGTTGGAAAGGACCTTAAAGCTCATCCAGTTCCATCCCCCTGCCACAGATCTCATTCTCCTCTCTGGCAGGTTAAAGCCATTTCCTCTTGGCCTGTCCCTACAGGCCCTTGTCCAAAGCTTTCTTGTAGACCCTTTTGCCACTAGGAAAAGCCCAGGCCTGGATGAGGGACAGGAATCCATGAACACTCAGTCCTTTCAATGTTTCACCCACAGCAACAGGCAGTTCTTAACAGAAGTTTCCCAAATAGTGGCAAGCTTTATTTGTTCAGAGACCTAAACTATAGAGAGCTGAAACACATCATGATTTTGGCAGTGTAGTACTTAAAATATACATCTCTTCAGGATATCCTGGGGAATAGCTGTCTCCAGAAGTAAGTTCCAGCAATTTAAGATCTAAACCAGTGCAATATTGAGCAACTTTAACTTGTTGCATTACAAAATGTAGGCACTTTTTGAGCAATACTGGCAATGGGAATGACAGGTTTCAGCATCCACCACACTTACTGATTGAACAATATCCTGGACCGGACTATGAACTTGAAGATGTACTCCAGAGCTTTCATAGCTTTGAAGAGTTGATCTGTGATACCACACTTCTCTGCATTATCCACGTATGTTTTTAACACTTTAGTCAGCTTTCTGTTTAAATACAAAACACACACAAGTTACAAGGCCACAGAGAAGAATTTCAAGTTTGAAAGGCTTAAAGAAAAATTACGTGTCCAAGTAGTGCCCAACATGCTCAAAAATTAATTGTACAACTAATGAACCCCTTATGTTCTTGGTTTTGCTGGTAAGTAGCTGCAATCTATGCTTGAGTACAAAGACACAGACCGTAACACCATTCATTCAACACACAAGCAATACAGCAAGTCTCAGTAAGACTTATTTTCTGCTGGATATTTAGGGATATTCAGGTTTAAGTTATTATAAAGATGCAGCTACTAATAATAATCAAAATAATGAGAATAAATTAAATACAAACTCGTTGTTAGTATTAAAACATGTTAAATGGGAGTTTCTTCACTAAACAAGGCTTCCCCTTTACATAACTATCCCATGGATTTGGGGCTATATGTATCAAAGATGTATCTAACACCAGTTGGATATTTTAAAGTTTATCAGACTTGAAAGTGAAATAACTTTAAAAATTATACTATTTCAGCTACCTCCCTCCCAGTGAATATCAATCACGATTTTAATGCAGCTACAAGCAATTCCATTTCAAATTATCCTGGCTACACTGTAGGTTTCCACATCCACACTAAGAGTAAGTACAACGATATACCACTAACAGAAAAGAACATTAAGACAGACAGATAACTTGATACAGAGGGATTTATTTAAATAGGAGAAACTGACTAAGACTTTCAATAACCACTTTGATATTGTCCATGCAACATCTCCTTAAACTTGTGCAATAAAAGGCAGGGAGAGGGCAGGGATTTGTCATGCCCATGGGCACAAATCAAGCCAGAATCCAGCAATTCCAGCATCCTCAAGCTTAACCCTATTCCTGCCTCCCTGCATTTAAGGAGGGGAAGGATGCTCTTCAATGTCTACCAGTGCAAGGGCCACCTTCAGCACTTGCTAATAGAACCAGATGCTCAAGGATGCTTCATCCTTTATCCTTTTGCAGCAGCAAAGAGCCTCACCATACAGAAATCTTTTAGCAAGCCAAAATAATAGACCTTTGGGATTTTTTGTTCTTCACTGCTTCCTCCCCAAAGTGACAATAATGCAGGTAATACAGAATAGAACATCAATTTAATGCACTAAATGGATCTTAGAAGCATCTTAAATGGACATGATTTCTTTCTCAAGTATGACTGAGAATTACTTATGAGTGTTTTCTTTACAAAACAATTCTCAAAATCATCAGATCAACCTCTCTTATACCACAAAAATCAAGACTACCTCTTACAAATTGATCCAATGTTTTACTACCGTTATTTAAGAGGGCAAGAGATACAACCCTCCCAGCCTCCCAAGCTCTATGGGCAAATTCCCAGTGAACCTATGCAAACAAGTAGCTGCATTAACATTATCTGGAGATATTATACAAGCCCCATTAGAGAGAGCAGATTTGAACATTACGTGTAGGCTAACGTAGCACTGAAGTGCTTCTTGATGTAGGTTTCCAAGACAGGATTAAAATGTTGAAATTTTCTGTCAGCAATCAGTCCTATGATAAATACCTGAAAAAACAACAAAACTATTGCATTATCCTCAAAAACACTTCAGTTTCGTACATTCACCCACCTTTATTTTTGGAGAAGCCACATTAGTAACATTAAAACACATAGATTTTAGTTGTTTATTATCCTCCCAATGTATTAATGTTTTCTTTTCCTGTGAAAACGTCCCATTCATAACAAAGTTTTCTGTTCTAAGCAGAAACTTTGTTTCTGTCCTAAATTCTGCTGTTCATCCACTACAGTGACTGGATTCAATTGCTTTCATCTTTTCTGGGAGGATGACATGATTCAATCCAAGCCCTTTTTGATCAAGTCCAACTGAAACTTCAAATGTAATTTTCAGATTCAGTAATAAATAACAGCTAAGAAAATCTTTTACAGTTTTATTCATCAGTTCCATTTATTCATCATTACAGTAGCACTATTTTAGATATTATGCATATATCTACAGTCTAAGATGTTATGCACAATGCAAACTTACCAAAGCATCAAACACCAACGTGTCAAATGTCTCACTCTCCGAGTTCTCCATCATTATGTTAAAAAGTGCATCCAATGTGTCTTGAAGGAACTGCAAATACATACACAGGTCATCATGTTTTACAGGAGAAATGGAATTCAGATTTCACACAGGTTTCTACAGATGTATTTGCTTTCATTTATACATTTCACAAAGTAAAGACAATTTAAAAGTTAGCCAAAAGAAAAGAACATTTTGGTTTACAGCAAATTATTTTTTAGTTAAGTTGATTATCTAGAGATCTGGATCACTCAAATAGAACAGAAAAAGGTCAGAAATCACACTTGGTACACTTGAATAAGGAGTTTAATCTATTGTAGTGAATGAACAAGTATGCATTTCAATCCTCAGTTTCAACATACAGCCAACAGGATCATGCAGTTTCGTACAACTGATGTTTCAGAGCACAAACCAGACAAGCAACCAAGTCTCATGCCAAATAAATCAAGTCACCCTCAGTAGTTTTGAGCTGAGCAATGAGCAGTGCACAGCGCATCGCTTTTGACGGCTGCATCGACTCAGATCCACAACTTCAAATGAGAGCACACATGCAGGCATGGGAAACAGAGCACACAACCTGCTGCCCCAGCCCAAACCTACACGCCTCTAGCACTGTAACACAGGAAGAGTCTTCACTAGCCAGTTGGCTGGACCCTGATCTGTGCAATACGAGAGTAAAAGCAGATTAGTGTCAGGGGATTCAAGTTAAGCAGAGGGATAAAAGACGGTTTACATGTGTAATTACAGTATTTCTTCCCAGTGACAGCAAGAAATCAATGCATGGCCCAGAGATACCCATCAACACACTCATTTTATCGGCGTGGGATTCTGCATCTGAGCAGTTTCTTCCACCAGATGACAAAAAAGACATGGGGCCCTCAAAGGCAGAGTAAGGATGGATTGTGGCCCCGGTTTGTATTTGTTTTGGCTGAGGAAAAAGGGGTTCAACATGGATTGTTCCAGCACATCTGTATCAAATGAAGTAAAAATGGGTTTTGTCTTGTACATGAGACAAGGTATAGTTGGGGAAGAACATCTGAACAAGCAGAAGGCAACTGATTCAAACTGGGTTTGTTCAGCCTAGAGAAAAGACTTGGGAGAGACCTTATCACCATGATCCAATATTTAAAGGGTGACTACAAAGACAGAGACTCCCTTTTTACAAGGAATCCCATGGGAAAGACGAGGAGTGATGGGCACAAATTACTCCTGGGGAGATTCTGACTGGACACGAGGAAAACTTTCCCTAATGAGAACAACCAGCCACTGGAATCACCTCCCTACGGAAGTGGTAGATTCCCCAGTGTTGGACCCTGGACAGGGTGCTGGGACATCTAGTCTATGTCACACTTTGTCTAGCAAGGTTGGACCAGATGATCCCTGAGGTGCCTTTAATCTGGGATTCTGATTACTGAGATTGAAACTACAAAGAGAGATTATATACACTGGAAAAACCAGCCTGACTCCCAACTTCCTCCAAAGTTTTTATCTGTGCAATGAGTCTCCTGGAGCAAACATGATTCCATGATTCACCTGGACTATCTATTAGACTACAGTTAAATCTCAGGAATTAAACTCCATTTAGCAGCTCATTAAGCACTGCTGAATGCCAAACATGGAGCCACAGTTCAATGGTACTAGTATCTGAAGATATAAAAAGGGAAAGGCAGAATGCCTGCAGCTGATTTTAGATTCAGTTCTGGGGGAGATCCAGCTCACAATTTCACCACAGGATTTCAGTCGACAGCCGTCTCAGTCCCATTTGTTCAATTAAAGAACATGTGCAAAAGTACATTTAACCAGCAGCTGGCAGGAAGGAAAGAGTAAAGTAGAGTTTTGAGAGGAGAACTTTCTGCCTTGGTTTGAAGAGAAGCAGCACTCTCAGATACCAAACACCAAACAGCATCTGGCTATGTCCCTTTAAAAACAAAGGATGTTAGAAGGCCATATCATGATCCACCAAGTTTCATTTCACATTTAGACACCATATATTGAGTTTCATTAGCAGAGTTCAAGTTTATATCCATTCACAAGGACTTTGTGTGACAGCAAGAACACAGGATAGATGCTTTTCTTGTACATAGTAGGAGGAAAACATTTCACAGGTAGGGAACTAGTATGAATGATTTGTAGACTATGAGTTTACCCTCCCATATTCTACAGACTCTGTGCACAAATGGAGCCAGAGCCTCTGTTAAAGGAAGATAACATTTACAGTTTCCATACACTATTGAAACAGTCTATCAGAGAATGAGTGTCTTGTTCACTTATCACTAAGGAAGAGGTCAGCCACCAGTGGACAGAGGCATTATACTGGACTTCTAAATACACTGAAATAGTTTAACTAAATATTTGAATATGCTTTATCATACTTTTTTTTTTACTATACACAGACTGTACCATGTCTCTCATTTCAAAACCATGAAGGACAGAAAAGCTGAAAGAATAAAAAGGAACAGTTCCAAACTAGATACTGTGAGCATACAACAGAGCAGCGTACACAGAGATTGTCTGAGCACTGCTGTAACAGATGGATAACACAAATAGGGGTCTTCTATAAAAAGAATAAGTGACGAAAAGCATAATATTAAACATTTGCCAACATCCATCAAGCAGTAATCTGTGCTACACACTCTGATGTCATTGGGAGGAAAGGAAAAATTACAAATGAGAGAGCTATGACAGTGCTTAGCAGAAGTATCTGTCAAGTTTTGAGCTGTCAAGTGATCCACAATAAAATAGCAGCAGGTAGAACCTCCCTGAAAAACAAGTCATGGGAAAGACATTTTCCCCACACTCAACAGGGATAATATCAGCATTCTCAGACTTAAGTGATTTGAAGATGAGGCATTCTCATTATCCTATTAACCAAATCAAAATCCACTGAAGTAAGGACACAACACTAGAGGCCCTTAAGGGTCATCTGTGCCCAGTACATCACATCTTTTGACATTCTTGGATTTGATTTAGTACAGAGCATTCATTAAGTCCCAGGTTACTCTTTTCCAATATAGCTAAATCAGTCTTTATGTAGGTCTCTACAATCACTCAGTGGCCTTGGTACATGTAAGTACTTTCAGGAGGAATAATTTTTGTTAAAACAGTATCAGCAGCACACAGTAGGACTGTATTCCACATCTATATATTAAAACTACATTTAATATCACCATGTGAGAATCCCAGGACGTTTTAATCTTGCAAAGAAAAAGACCCTTGGCCTTCACATATCTGGATATAAAAATTCACTGAAATGCTAAAAAACCATCCTACATGCTCATTACGTGTGCTTTACCAGCACTCAACACCTGAAATGCTCTATGGGGGCATTAGTATCCTGAAGGCTGAGAGATACCTGCTTACAATTTAATCTGAAGTGTGTTCAGTGAGGTTGGGGGGTGCAGGGAACAAAACAGAAGATAGGAAGACCTCAAAATATGGGTTCAGCCAAATTATGACACTAAATCTATTTCTAAAGAAGTGAACTTGTACCTTAACAACTTCACCACCATCAACTTTCATCAGCTGCTTCAAATTCTGCTGCAACAGGTTTGTGTTGGATCTCCATTTCAGAAGTCCCAAGAGATCAACTAGGAAAAAGAAACACAATTATATCACATAAGATATTTATCTGGACTCACACTCAGGACAAATGGATTTCCTTCCTTAGGTCAGCCATTTTCCCTGGACAACATCACTATTTCTAGTCTGCCTCTACCACTGCAGAAGTAGAAAGAACTCTGAAGGGCTTTCCAGAAACACAGCCTGCTTTTGAAATGTCAGCATTAAAATCTAGGCCAAGAAAGCCCGATCCCTCAGCTTTAATTTGTTGTACACAACAGTTGTGTGTTAAGAAGAAGATGCCAGAATGGAATTAGTCAGCCACCAACACAGTCATATCTACAGGCCGTGACTCTTCCAGCATTAATGTTTCTAGGGGTTTTTTTTTTGCTCTCACTGAATAAAGTGAAAATAAAACAAGGCCCAGTGCAAGGCAAACAGTTGCAAACGAAGCTACTGCAGTGGAAAGCTGCCTGCTTAATAACTCACAATGCCCAAATGGCGTGCTTCTTCCAAGTGATGGAGAGCAGCGAGACAGATCGGATCACAAAGCAAATCAACTGTGACTAGTCTTGTCTCCAAATTCTACATCCCACTATTAGGATCTGCAGGGGGTTGGAGCTGAATGATCTTTAGGGTCCCTTCCAGCCCAAACCAGTCTATGATATGATTCTATGACAAGATCGTGTCACTTCAGTAGTCACTGTGATAAATAAGGGAGCACGGAAGGCGAGCTCACTCTCTTTTATTAGTCATAAAGAGCCACACCACCATTTTTCAGTTTCCTTTCAGGAAAACTCACAAGGAACAGACAACTGGGGCACCCCTGTAAATAAGCACACTAATAACCATTAACAACCTGGAGCACAATAGGTTAAACCCATCCTCGCACTTGTTGGGATGCAACCTGAAGTGCCCAGCAACCCAAAACCATAAGCTCCTCCTGCCTTAGCCAAAGAATTCCTCCCTGCCCCACTAAAAGTCAGTTTCCATAATAAAACAAACTACACATCCTCAACAGAACCCACAGAGAGACACACAGAAGATTTGAAGGTTACCTTCAGTTTAACCACTGGATTACTAGTGCACATTAGCCACCCTGTTTAGAATCCCAGCCTGGTTTGTGTTGGAAGGGACCTCAAAGCTCATCCAGCCCCAACCCCTGCCACCGGCAGGGACACCTTCCACTGGAGCAGGTTGCTCCAAGCCCCTGTGTCCAACCTGGCCTTGAACACTATGTGAATTCTGCCCCATTGTAACTCCTAAATGACAAGCAGCTTCTCCCAACCAACTCCCCTCCACTTCTTCTATTCCAACTTTCAAAGCAACCAACAAAACGTTTACCGAGCCATGTGTCTGCAGAGCCTATTCTGGTAATTCTATGTAGAAACCCAGAGCAGCTACTGTACTTCCCCCAGTATCTTTTATTCCAAGCAATAAATAAAACTACTTCTAGTGGAATGGACTGCAGTTATCCTTGGGATAGCTTCCCCTCTGAGCAGCACTCAAACCAAGCCTTCTTTTCATTTATGGTTTATTACATTAAAGCTTTGAACTATCCAAACCCTCACTTTTAACTGTTTTTTAGTATATCCTATAAGAAATCTATAGGCTGAAACCAAAGCTTTAGAAACTACACGTTAAGAGAGAAATTGCTTCTGGAAGAAAAGCAAAGATACCTCTATGACTTATACAAAGTGTTTCATGAATATAAATATCTCAGCTTTCTATCACTGAATCTGGTTTCAGTCTGACTTGTAAAAAGGCATCAGCTTGACAAAAGGAATGATCCAAACAAAAGCCAGCCCACAGACTCTGAATGGCATCGTGTATTGCCCCAAGAAAACAAACCCACATGCACTTTCAGCGTGATGATGCAGCAAATGCTATATGAATATGCATATGTGAACAGAAAATGTCAATGCAGCCCAGCTACCAGAGAGAAAAGTAAGTTACAGTGCACAGGAAAAACGTGCATTCACTGTTCCTGCAAGATTCAACCCCAGCAAAGTACCAGTCGGTCACTTCATCCTACTTTTTGTAGGTCCAGGAATAAAACACAGTAAGTAAACCAGGATAGGAATGTAAAACAGTATTTTAGCCTACAGCAAATGGTAATACTGTAGTCAGCCCAGGTCAAGAGATATTTATGTGATCAGAAAACATCAGTGGAAGAAAACAGAATGAGGATTTTTAACTGCAAGGAGATAGATCAAACATCCAGCCTGCCAAATAGCCAGTAGCTACTTTCTTTGGGTTGATGTAAGTTATGATTCTATGTGAAGGTTTTCTTTTCCATCATATTTAGCAGTTAGAAGCAAATGGTCCAACTCCCTGGTTTTATGCTTCCTGGACCTGTATCTACACAAAGGTTTCCCTATAGAGACACCCACACCTTTCTCAAAGCCCAGTCACTGAACTGAAGTTAGATAATATTTCCACTCATTAAATTTCTATGTGTTCTTTAAAATCATCTTCCCTTATGACCTTAAGCTATTTATTTTCTACTCTGTATGACTTGTAAAACCAGAATTAAAACATTAATATTATGGAACTATAGCAGACTGAATTTGTCATATCATGTGTATCGCTTTCTTTCTTTTACATTTACATTGTGCTGAATGACTAAGTAAAACCTGGCTCAACTGTTTTCTGAAAGCCTGGTCTCCTTGGTTCCTCAAAGTCTCAACTCCACATTAGTCAAAGTCACTTATCTACAGGTTTGAGTCCTTCAAGCAGAAGAAAAAAATCACAGAAACACCTTGAATGAGCCTTACAGATACCCTGGATGCTTCACAACAGCAAATACTTGGGTAGAACTCTAACACAGCTCTCTGGCTACTGGTAATCAGAGTATTGCAGCAAGACCGTTAATGCAATTTCATAGAATCCCAGACTGGTTTGGGTTGGAAAGGACCTTAAGATCATCCAGTTCCAACCCCTGCCACGGGCAGGGGCACCTTCCACTAGAGCAGGTTGCTCCAAGCCCCTGTGTCCAACCTGGCCTTGAACACTGCCAGGGATGGGGCAGCCACAGCTTCTCTGGGCACCCTGTGCCAGCGCCTCAGCACCCTCACAAAAACCAGCCTGGGGTTCTAGGACTTACCCTAAGAACTGAAGGCCCAACATTTCCCACCCCAAAGAGATCTACTGAGATCTTGTCACCTGTCCAGTCAGGTTTTGAATGAGATAAATGGGATAATCATGGATTTTTACTTATTTTGAAGAAAGTTAAAATATTAACCAACAATTTCACAGAAGTTAAAAATCAGCTCCAGAAACTATAATCTGAGCATGTGCTGCCAATTTTCAGATGAAAAATTATACTTGAGGGAGGAATTTAATGACTAAGTTTTTGTTTCTGTTCTAAATTGCTTAAGGATACGCGTTGATCTTGTTTAATAATGTCAAGAAGAAGAGAAAGAGAAACGGCTTTGGCAACTTGGAGCTGCCAAAAGGTTTCACAGCCAACAGAATTAACAGTAACATTAACTAAAGATCAAAAATTCAAAGCAAATAACATGTAAATTAAGGATGAAAAAATGCTCAGTCTTGATTTTAATGATAGTTTTGTGAAAGCAATGTCAATATGTTGATCACTATGAAGTGTTTCTCCATCCTGACAAGCATTAGGAAAGACTGGGGTGGGCGGGGAGGAAATGATAACTAATCATATCACAAACAAACAGCAGCTCAATTCCACACACTGGTTTCCCAACAGTAACACCACTGTGTAACTACTGAGCGATGATCCCATCTTTGCTATGGAATCCCAACATCATTTCTGAATTTTCTGCTAAACACCCTCTTAGGCTATAAGACTGCCAGACTGCAGTGAATCTGATGTGCTCTGAATATGAAACACCTAGGATGTGCTGTAACAAAGATGCTGCTGAAAAACACTGCAATGAAATTAGGAGTTGACTATGAAGTTATACCACAGCAATAACTTTCCCCCTGGACAGAGGAGAAGTCATTACCATGGCAATGCAATCACTATCCCCACCCAGCCTGCATCCCAAGCCCTCCTCATGCACAACCTCAGCTCCCAAAAGATCTGTCTGACCTGAGCTCTACCTTCCCCTGCTGTGACTCACATCCCAGTGACCCACCCACACTCCTGAGCCTGCTGCTGGTGCAGCCAAGAGAACAAGGGACCGCTCCATGGCAACGAAGCACAGGAATTACAGACAGGGCACAGTCTGGAAATGTGAAATATTTGCTTTGGTGGCTGCTCTGCTCTCCACAGCCCCTGGATGCAGTCAGCCAGCTGACAAATACACATGAAAAATGGATATAAGGCAAGTTTTAACAGGAACAAAGTAAGATCACTCCATTCCTGTTGTTCATGTCAAGATGTGCGAACACACGAGTGACCTCCATGCAACACACTCATGCTGACCATCCCTTCTGCCCAACACAAGAAAACACCAGAGCTCTCTTCAAGCATAAGATATGGATATTGCACCATGGAAATAACACAAAACAGTTTATTTGGGAGCAAAGCCATATTACCTACTCTTAAAAGCAAACCCATCTGCTTCTTTAGTGCTATTATTCATACCTACAGAGAGGTAAAATGGCACAGAGCTTGTTTTCAGTGCACTTCAGTGTAAAAGTCCCAACAACATGGCAAACAATATTCCTGTTTCTATTGCACTTGGGATTCTTCTGCTTTCGTAGAGACATGTGCTGCTTTAAAGCAAAACAAAACCCATGGGAAAAGGCTGGAGAGTACACAAACTCAGTAGATGCTTTTGCTGCATCCAGACAATTTAATCCAAGACTGCAGGGTAAACAACCCACCATCCATTCGCAGAGGGAGGGGAATGGAGAAGGCAGGAAAGTCAGTACAGGCAACCCCACTCCAACTACATGGAGCAGAAGCTCCAGCAGCCTTATGAACTTACCATTCTGGGTAAGTTTTGTTGAACAAACTAGAGTAGAAATCTGGAAAGAGTCTTTGCTGATGGTGCAGCTCCCCAGGTTCTGCATGCTCTTCCCTGTTGCAGAGTGTCCCTTTTCCTCCAGTTCTATTTTGGTGGATGGCAGACTTAAATACGTCGAGGCATCCTCCAGCTTCTTTGCTTCTGCCTACAGGGGTGTTTTAAATGAAACAACTTGAAAATATCTAGTAAAAAACAAACTAGGTAATAATAAAATCTTATTACTTACACTGGAATTTCTTAGGTTTGCTCCAGAATTGGAGCTATCCAATGGGTGTTCAATAATAGTAACTTAGCACTAAGCTGTCTACAGATCAGAGCCAAAATGTGGTATTTAAAAGGCAACAGAAGTAACTTCTCCCAGCTATGAAAACCCACATAAAACTCAACCAAAGCCTTTGAAATTAAAACATCCCCAGGCAAATACATTCAGGGGTTAACAATCAATCTGCCAAATACCCAAATGGCAAAGTACTTGCTATTTAGTAGCTTGATCTAACAGAATAGTCTAGAACACATTTTTCTGTGCACTTCTAACAGTAATTCATTAAAAGGCAGGCAGCTCAGCTAGCTACCATGGAAAAACTCAAGTACCACAAAATTCTACCTTGTAAACTATAAGGTCATGTTCTCCATCTCTCAAAGTTGTTCCATCATATCTCATGAGCTTCACAAATGCCAGGGCAAAGATCTTCTCAGATTTATCTTTGGCTGTTAGAATAAAAACCAAAACACCAGCACATAGAATGAACTATTTGATAATGACACAGACAGTCCACCACCTAAATCTCAAAACCATGGATAATATGAAAATGAATGACCATAAATATTCCCAGATGGAGAAAGTGTACAAGAATCTTCTAAACACAAGAACCAAAACCAATGCAAAACAACATGTAAGAATCTGAGCACCCCAACAGTAACTGGATGTTTAATATTTCTATATTGTGTCTACTCTTTCAGAAAGCTGGATTAAGGCAACTTTTTAAAAACAAAACACATCTGATGCATCTATAAAGTTCATGGGTTTAGAAGAATTGAATTGCTTGGTACCTAGATTGAGATTTAAAGACCACCACTGAAGATCTCATCAAAGCTCTGTCATTTAGAGAGGGAACACCAGGACCAAAACAAACTGGATCCATAAGCACAAATGAAGAGTTTCAGTTTCTGAAAGCTGACCTACTCTAGAGCAACATGAACTACAAAAGGCATCCAGTTTGCTCTCAGTGCTATCATCAAAAGTTAAGTAAAACCAAAGTAACAGGGCAAGGAGAATTCACAAAGTAAGTTAAGACGTAAAACCAGAAGGGAAGTGCAAGATTTAAAGGGAAAAAGCAGCTGAGATGCAAACAAAATAAGCAGGCAAAAAAACTTACCCTGCACTAAAAGCAATTACAACAGTTAATTACAGATGAGGAACATTATGCCTGTATCAGCAGATTTTAGCACCAGACATTGACAAGAACCATAATGAAAAGGCTGAATTACTCACAGTCCTGTGATGACCTATGACGGAACGTGAACCTTAAATGACTGCGGTTCACATCCTCAATGGGGATCGCGACCTTCACACGTTGGGGAAGAGAGTGGAGGAACAGTCAGTACAGTGGGTTCAAACACCATCGACCACTACCAGATCTCACCTGGACATCTTTCAATAATATGCTTGGAGCTCTCAGGAAGATTAATGTTAGGTACCAGCTTCCTTTTGCCATAGAGGACCTTGAAAGGTCACTTCTCAGGGAAACCAGGAATTCTTGCACCAAGAAAGAGAGGAGGAATGAAGCCCCTGTGTCCAACCTGGCCTTGAACACTGCCAGGGATGGGGCAGCCACAGCTTCTCTGGGCACCCTGTGCCAGCGCCTCAGCACCCTCACAGGGAAGAGCTTCTGCCTCAGAGCTCATCTCAGTCTCCCCTCTGGCAGGTTCAAGCCATTCCCATTGTCCTGTCCCTACACCCCTTGTCCCAAGCCCCTCTCCAGGTCTCCTGGAGCCCCTTTAGGCCCTGGAGCTGCTCTAAGGTGTCCCCTTCAGGAGCCTTCTCTTCTCCAGCTGCCCCAGCCCAGCTCTCTCAGCCTGGCTCCAGAGCAGAGCTGCTCCAGCCCTCGCAGCAGCTCCGGGGCCTCCTCTGGATTTGCTCCCACAGCCCCACATCCTTCGTGTGTCAGGGCCCCCAAAACTGGATCAGTACTCCAGGTGGGTTAACACAATGGTGTGGGGAGTAGCTGTAAGCCCCTTTTCAATACATGCCCTTCTCCCACTCACTACAGCTAGACAAAATGTTTCATAAAGCCAACATCCACCTCCTCTATAATATTAAAATGCTGCATTTAAGCAAAAGAGTTATTACCCCAGCAAATTCAGCAAGCTTAAAGCCCAGATCCCAGAACACTGATGAGCTCAACATTAAGGCAGTTATGTTTTAACCTTAATACCCTGCCTCTCCAGGTCAGCTCCAGGGAAAGAAAGTAAACCATTCCTAAGCAGATGTTGGAGTGCCCCCATAACACTTGTCCTGACCAAAAGAATGAAATTAAATTCAATATGCAATTAAAATCCAAGCTGTTTTCCAGGAGTTTCTGAAAGCTTTCCTTGGCTGAGCTGTTCCTTTCGTTCTGCTAAACACAAGCACTGAATTTCCCTAGCCCTGTTTCTCAAGGCTTTCCACTGAAACCTACATTAATTGCACATTAACCCACACAGAGGGAGTTACTCTAACAGTTTCTGTACCTTCACAGTCTCAAACCAGCGAGGCTGCTTGACTTGGTAATATATTACTGACTTGTACTCTGAGATGGCTTCATCACCAGCACCAGGAAAAATAACGCTCTTGAAAACACAAAGAGAAGAGAAAATGTTAGTATCTATCTGAAACTCCACTTTTTCATCCAAATAAAGGAAAAAAACTCTATTAAATAGGTCAAAATGAGAATAGTTCATGCTCAGAGCTCCTGATTAAATTAGTATCAAAGTGCATGCGCTGATGTATGACAAGTTGTATTTAGTTATGACAAAGGAGACAGTTTTGTTGTAAATAAAAGGGCTTAATTTGACAAATATAAAGATGTTGAAAAGGCTTAAACAGACACATATCAAAACCAAAACTACAGACATTAAATACTTCAATACCTCTAATCTTTTGCCATCTTCATCATACACAGACACTGTAACTTCCACATTCTTTGCTGTGGTTTTACTGCCTTTGTCAAAATCTCCCTGCACCAACGTTACGTAGATGTCATTACGAACATCACCTGAAAGGAAAAGCAAAGCACAAAGCTCTAAGCAATTTTCACAGTATATATTGTGAAACATATCCAATGATACATAGATACTATGACCAACGCATTTAGTAACAGCAGTGATAACTATACATGGCAAAACATTATAAAGCCACAGAGCATTGGACATTCAGAACTACTACTGAAAAGAGATGTTCAGCTGAAACTGTGCTGAGACTTCTAAAGTCTGAACTAGCAACTCGTAATGCAGCAAGGTGAATCCAACAAACAACATCACACATTCTCTCTGGACTGAAAGAATACATCATCATGAAGAGCATGTAGCATATCACTCAAACACCTCGGTTCCACTTTAATACAACCTCTTTCATTATTGATTTCAAAGGATGGGTTTCAACACTGCATTAATTCATCCCATACGCAGATATTTTGCAATTTAAAAATATTTAACAGCCTACAGAGGTCTGTAACTTGTTACATTAGGAAGTGGTTTAATGACTTTGCTACCTCAGGGGTTGCAGAGGAGGGTTGTATTTAGATTTAGGTCTTAAAATAATCTTCAACTACACCCCAATTTTGAAAATTAAATGGGGAAATGGGAATTTCCAATAATTTCATGAGGCAGATGGCTTATGTGGCAACAAACCATCATAAGTGGAGGCACTATGGCACTTTCACCATAGAATCATGTCACAGAACCATGGAATGGTTTGGGTTGGAAGGGACCTTAAAGCTCATCCAGTCCCAACCCCCTGCCACGGGCAGGGACACCTTCCACTAGAGCAGGTTGCTCCAAGCCCCTGTGTGTCCAACCTGGATATAGAGTAAAACATCTGACAAACACACATTCAGCAACCCCAGGGAGAGTTGGAACATGGATGGGTTTGGCAATATCTAATGGATCCTCCAAAGCCCATCAATCCAAAAAGCACAGCGCATTTTCTTCTCTAGCCTGTTGCTTATGGCAGCTTTTACTTTGTGAAGCACCATGTTTTGGGTTTGGTTTTGTTTTCATAAACACCAGAACTGAACATCCATGGAATATACGTATTAAAAAGACAACAGGGCTGTCTTTCAAATACATTACCCAAACCTTGTACAAACCCTAACAGACCTAAATATCTCTAAATCAGCCCATTCATCTGAAAGATCTTTCTGGTTTAGGTTCATCACCAGACACATAAGTTTTATATATGTCTTTGCTAGGAAGATAAAATGTGTCCTTCATATACATTTTTCACTGGAAAAAGAAGAATTTCCACTGTCACTGCAGTATCCTGACTTTTTGGATATTGGGATACCATCAATTTATTGATGCAGCACATGTGGCAGGTATCACCCAAGTATTTCATGTTCATTTTTAATTGAGAAAATCCTTCCATGACCCATTATTTCTAATATATTCCATACCTCAAATTAATCTTCCTGCCCCTTTTACCCACCTCCCCCGCCGAAGCTTCCACATATACAGAGATCCAACGAAGGTTCAACTATAACAAAGCAGCATTAGTTCATGCAATGACTTACCAGGCATAATAATCTCAGGAAACCCCATTTTCCGAGCCACAGCTGTGGATCTATCCACTAAGTGTGGAAACTCCTTCCTAATCTGGTGAATATCT
Organism: Nestor notabilis; assembly: GCF_000696875.1. Taxonomy (NCBI): domain Eukaryota; kingdom Metazoa; phylum Chordata; class Aves; order Psittaciformes; family Psittacidae; genus Nestor; species Nestor notabilis. The sequence continues at coordinate 48,135 of NW_009945054.1, read as the reverse complement.
CCTGGAAGAAGTTTCAAAGTCACCCACAAACCTGTTGTGTAAAAACCACAATTAGTAAAGTATTCCTAGTTACTAAAGATCTTTTTACACAGTCTTAAATGTAAGAACATATATTGAGGTAACTGCTCTTCATTTACAACAAATACACTTTACAAAGTACTTTGAAACACTCAAAAACCCCATTGCTTCAAGCAGAACCATGAGTACAGCACCCATCAGCATGTGTGATTATAGCAGACTTTATGGAAAACTGTATCAAACCCTCACCTGGAAGCTGACATGGTAACAAAAACTTAGGAAATCTGTGCAACGTAAGGATTCAGGCCTTTGTATTGTGCACTTTGCAGCTAGAAGGTGTCTTGGTAGGGAGAAGTTAAGGCAGGTGTTCAACACCAGATAAGCAGGTAGCTCCCCTTCCATGGGCTTACTAAAGCTAAAACGTTTCTTCACAGTCTAAAAGTTTCAATACAACAGGTCTCCATCCAGGAGAAAACCAGGTTAGCAACACCAGGCAAGAGGCAGGAAGGAGGAAACACTTGGATATCAGCTGGACCTACCAAAGTCTGGGCTGTGAAAATGCAAGCAAGGCTTCAAGCCCCTGGCATGAAGCTGGAGTGGCCCTGGGAGAATCCCTCCTCCTCCCAGGCCCCGACTTCTCCTATCATTGCAGTCTTCCACACTGAAATCTTGTGGAAATAGAGTTATTAAGCCATTAGCAGCACTGCCTGAAGCTTTTATCTATCCTTGGAACTCTCACAAGCTCTAATAAAATGTTTATCTTCCATGGGAAGAAAGAGAAGTGGCAACACTCATTTGAATGGAAAAACTTAAATAGTACAACCAACCAATACCGAGATGCCAAGGACATCACCGGCAGCAGATGCATACCCTGAACTGATTCACCACCCCCAGTAAGTTGTTTTAACTGCACTGAGCACAAAGAAATCTACAGCATCAGCTTTACAGGTTGATATTTTTCTCTTCATTAGCAGAAGCAGCCACTAAAAAGCTGCTGCTTCCCAACGAACATCGGGTGCACTTGCAGGAGAAAGAAGTTCGAAGGAGGTGATCCTGCCCCTCTGCTCTGCTCTCGTGAGACCCCACCTGCAGCACCGGGTGCAGTTCTGGTGTCCTCAACATGAAAAAGGACATGGAGCTGATGGAGCAAGTCCAGAGGAGGCTACGAGGATGCTCAGGGGCTGGAGCAGCTCCCGTATGGAGACAGGCTGAGAAAGTTGGGGCTGTTCAGCCTGGAGAAGGCTGTGTGGAGACCTTATAGCAGCCTTCCAATATCTGAAGGGGGCCTATATGAAGGATGCTGGGGAGGGACTCTTCATTAGGGACTCTAGTGGTAGGACAAGGGGTGATGGGTTCAAACTGAAACAAGAAAAGTTTAGATCAGATATAAGGAGGAAGTTCTTGACAGTGAAGGTGCTGAGGCACTGGAATGGGTTGCCCAAGGAAGTTGTGAATGCTCCAACCCTGGCAGTGTTCAAGGCCAGGCTGGACAGAGCCTTGAACGACATAGTTTAGTGTGTGGTGTCCCTGCTCATGGCAGAGGGTTGGAAGTGGATGATCCCAAGGTCCTTTCCAACCCTAACTATTCTGTGATTCTATGATACCAAAGTGAAAAACAAAACCCAACCCCGACACAGTCTTACACTTGATAAAGTGACTGGAAATCAGGTTTAAGCATTAAATAAACACATCAGCAATTTGCAGAAGGAAATCCTAAAGTTAAAATCTATGAAAAATACCCCAAAAGATTCATCTGTAAAACAAGTTGAGGGTTATCCTGTTGCACACACTATTAACTATACGTTCATGTGGTATATATTTAGCAGCTATTCTTTTCTATTAAAATCTCTTATAACAGGCTATATTATATGCTGACCTGTTCCAGAGGTGGCTCTACCAGCTGCTATTCCATTCAACAGTAACTGTACCTACACTGACAGCCCAAGCAACAACTGTTATTCCTTCTCTGTTTCTTAGGAAAAGGCTGAGATGAATCAAGGAAGCTGAAATGTTTCCTCCTTTCTGATATACATTGGCCTTGGGGCAGGGTGGGGAGAAGCAGATCAAGTTTTTCTCTTTAGCTAATGGATAATCCAAAAACAAGTTTATTTAAAAGTTTATTTGCTATTAATGAGTAAAAATCATGGGAAAACTTGATCATTTTCCTTAGGTCTATTGCTCAGATACCCCTGCAAGTGATACAGATATTCACATAAGAGTGTTTAGTGGCAAGTCCACTTAGGCTTGCACAATGCTGTATTAATCCCAACACAATATTGAAGGCAGTAATGACTGAGCCATCACACAATTCTCTTTTTAACTGGCACACACATGATCATGAAGTGTTGTACACACACAAAAACCCCAAAGAACCCAGATTTCAGAAGCTGAGCTTCACATCAGCAGAGTGTACACCGAGTTACAAGCAGTGACACGAGCAGCTCATAACTCAAGGTACCAGTGAGGTTCCCTTGCTCTGCCTCCATCCTTACCACCTCCGAGCTCAGGTGCAGTGCTGGTGGGGGCAATGCCCTGGTCTTCTTCTCAGGGAGCCAAACGCTGCAAGCGCAGCTGCAAAGTGGAAACATAAGGCAAAGGGAAGGAAGAGAATATCCCTTCCTTCAGCATTAGGAGGCCAAACTCCGCACCTCTAGGGCACAAGAGCCAACTCAAGTCACTGTTTCCAGGACAGAGATATAAAGCTGTCCAAGCAATGGACAACCTGTGGAGTTAACATAGGGCAGGAGGAAAAGGTACAGGGCAGAATGAGCCCTGAAGGATGGGGAACAGAGGGAATAATCCATGAAATAAATAAATCCATTCTGTTACCAAACAGTAGTGAACAAGGTGATATGATGCACCCTTGATTCCATAATTAAACCCATCACATGCTACACATGTGTATATGTTTTGCACTAGTTGTATATGAAATATAACAATACATACCCTGACCCTTGTGGTTAACTTCTTTAGCAGCAATCACTTTGTTTATAACAGTCTGAAGGAAATCATTCTCCCCTGCCACCCTGGGTGAAAAACGGGATGATATGTTCAGCTGCTTGTGTCGAATGGCGTCATCCAACGCTAGCCTGGAGGATGCACATGACGACCAACACCAGGAAACAAAGGGTCACAGAAAACCAGAAGTCACAGTAACAAGGGAACACAAAAGATCGTATCATAGTTGTGACAAAGAGTATTTATTAGTCAACGCAAGACAAAGGACAGGAAAGGTAACAAGAAAGACAGAGGAAGAGCATTAATCAGAAGAGAAGTACAGCACACCTGCGTTGCTACTTCTCCCTTCAGGGACATACATGTACAGGCCCCAGGGATGATTTGGGAGGAGAGGATGGATGGCTCCCACCTGAGAATCCCCTGGTAAGCAGTGAAAACCTAATACAGGCAGTTTTCTCTTAAAGATATATAGAGAGCAGAGTGGCCCTGCAACCCCTCCAGGGTCACTTCTGTCATTCTGTAGGTCAAGCAGCAGCACACACCACCCAAAGGAAAAGCTGCCCTAAATCCCAGAGAAATGGCACAGGAGAAGGAAAGCAGATAATCCAAACGTTGTTAAACTTGATGAATGAGAAGATGGAAGCTCTCTAAATAAACAGCAGCATGAAGTGTCATTGAAGTAATCTCGCCAAGTGCTTTTGACAGCCATTGTGGTGGTGGCTAGTGAATGAATACAAACAAAGATATGAAAACAGAGTTGCATGTGGTACAACAGAAGCAAAGCATGGAATGAGGAGAGAAATGTGGCTCATATATACGCAGCCTCAGCCTACATTGCAAATAATGGCACCAGGATTCATGTTTTCACATTATTCATATTCTTGGGAATATACTTTCAGAAGAATGTTTTAATTTAGTATAAAAAAAGACATTGAACATCATTTCGAAATCTGATTTATAGCTACAGAGAGCAAAAATAAATTGCTGTTAATGGAGCAGAAAACTACATGTTCCATTAGCATCCATTTCCATGCACAGAGGTTCATCATTTTCATTGCACACTTCCACACTCACTAAAAAATAAGCCTGTGATTGTTTAGCACACAGTAAATAGATCATGCATGCACTCCTGCCTAAAAACCTCCTGGTTTCCTTCAAAATGGAATGGTACTTATGATTCCCACATTAGCACCCTGCACACCACTGCTGCACACAAACAAAACCCTTTCAGAGAGGAGGCAGAGCCCCCTGCAAGCCTCTCAACATCCTACACCCTCGAATCACGAGGGCTTCCTGAATTAAGCCTATTTTCCAAAGTAAAGTGAATTTGACATTACATTATTTCAAGCTTTTTCCTTTTTAATATTATTAAACCTACTCTGAAAATCAGTTAGAACATGAATCAAGGAATTTAGCTCACGTAACTAAGTTTTGCCTTTTGGAACAGATGGCAATCTAGTATTTCACACAAAGGGAAAACAGTGTTCATATTTTATGCACATTTGACTTCTCTCTTCTACCTTTCCCCATTTCATGGAATGAAAAAAAGAAACTATGAATATGGATGGAACAGAGTGTTTGCCACGTATTCTCTTCAGTTAATATTCTTCTCTGGGCACCCTGTGCCAGCGCCTCAGCACCCTCACAGGGAAGAGCTTCTGCCTCAGAGCTCATCTCACTCTCCCCTCTGGCAGGTTCAAGCCATTCCCCTTGTCCTGTCCCTAGAGGCTCTTGTCCAAAGCCCCTCTCCAGGTTTCTTGTAGCTCCTTTACACACTTGGAGCTATGCCTTTTCTTCTCCAGGCTGAACTTGTTATTCCTGTAAACGAGACTAATTCCATACTTGCTAACAGCTAATTATTGCACAATAGTGTCAAACTCCATGTCAGCAACCTTAGAGTCGCTGTGGGAAGGTCTGTGGTTTTAGATGACTAGAAGTAAGAGCGGGTCCACACAGCAGACTGGTCTGCTTGACTCTGAACCAGCTATAACGAGTATGTGCAGCAGAGCTCTCCCTTACCAGCCAACCAAGATTCCAAAAGACTCACATGATGAAGTTGCCCAGAGAAGCTGTGGCTGCCCCATCCCTGGCAGTGTTCAAGGCCAGGCTGGACACAGGGGCTTGGAGCAACCTGCTCTAGTGGAAGGTGTCCCTGCCCGTGGCAGGGGGTTGGGACTGGGATGAGCTTTAAGTTCCCTTCCAACACAAAACAATCCAGGATTCTATAAGATCATGCAGGAGATATATCAAGCCATCCTTCAAATTCTCAGCTTTTGATTGTACTCCAGTTATGGAGTGGAGGCTACTATGAAGTCTCATGTGCTACCAAGAAAAAGATCAACATTATCATTTACTAATCTCACAGAAGTGAGAACCTCATGCTGCAGTAGATGTTGGTAAAGCTGCTGGTATTCATCAACCTCAAGCAGATCTAAACCAGCAATGCACTTGTTCTTAGCATTTCACCTCTTACACATCATCACCCTGACACCTTTAAACAGAAAGAAATCAAGACCAAAAAACCTGGGAATGCATGCTTTAGAGTCAAGACTTAGAAAAAGAATAGGTTCTAGGGCTATCGCTACTTTACCTAATGGGAAGAAAGATTAGTAAGTACTACTCAAGTTAAAACATAACATTGAAATAAATTAACTTCAGAATATCTACAGAACACTTGTTCTAATCAAAAGTGTTTTGGTTTTTTTTAAACACCACTTTTTAAGTTAAAATATTAATTCTTTCAGTTCTGCTTTGTCTTTAACCTGTTCCCCACTTACGGTTGGAATGGGATGAAGTGCTGTTTGTCCTCATCGTCAACTTTCCCGTTAATGATGTCAGTAACATCCATCACTGAAAACAAAACCAAGGTGCACTGAATGAAGTGATCCACATGGGAAGAGGAGTGCTGAGGGGAATACTCTGGGGGCCTAGAAGCAATGGTGACTCAAAAGAGGGATACTGTGCAATTTCAGATGTTTCCTACAGAGTAACATTGCAAGTAACTTTGGCATCTCTAGCTAACACAGGTTCTAGAGCCTGTATGTACAATACAGTACAATACAGTAAAATACAGCCATCAGTCTGATTAAATTTGGAACAGCTCTGAGTTTATTCAACCCCACAAGAGTTTCACTCCTCATTTTCTATGTACGAATATAACATGATATAGACAGATACAGCACACACAGTTACCTGCAACTCCAAAAGGTCGCCGCAGCCCAGAAGTCAGTTTTCTCGTGTTGTTGTCCCTCAGCTCCATTCTGCCCACTCGCACAATCTGACAGACAAAACTGATCTTCTCTCTTTTCAGGTCTTTGCTGCCCAGGTCCTAGAAATAGCAGTTTCCTCAGATTACTTTATAATTGAATTTCAAGTTCCATTTTAGTAGGCAGCAAGTTTGCTGCTCTGAATTTGCCTTCACCATGCTATCCCCTAGCACCAGGGCAAAACTGTTCTCAGAGTAAAGGAGTTCTTGTAACAGTACTTAAGCATTTTATCTTGACTTCTGCGTAAATTAATTGCTTCAAAGGCCAAATCATTTCTAGCAAGTTAAAACTTCAAACAGCAACTTTGGATTTAGCCAGGCATTGAGAATATTTAGTGGTCACTTATGAGAAGTGTCTCACATGAGCCCTTCTCCATGTTCATGGCCTGCAGAGGTAACTCTGCGCTATTTACACATAGGCTACTACATTCCCCAGTTATTCACAAACTACAAAACCAGTGCTTTACAATCTGCCAGCTGAACCAAGCACACACACTTACAGTGAACACTGCTCGCAGGTTGTGCAATCTGTCTATGTCTTTAGGGAGTCCACAGCTTGACCATCGCACCAAGTAGTTTTCACTGAAAGAACAATAGTTTGAGGACTCTTTGTTTAAATGGCTTCCTTGAACATAAGCACTGAAAACAACTTCAAAATTTACAGAAGACCATTTTAAACCCAATCTACTTCTCCTAAACTAATGAGTATTTACTTAGTGGAGAGCTGACATTGCCCTTCGAGGTTATCACAAAAAGCAAGCAACAAAGTGTAAGAATCTCTTTAAGGAAGCAGGGGATGTAGAAATCAAACTCTGAGTAGTGCCGAGGCTGCTGCTAAGTGAGGGCACACAACCTTGCAGGTGTGTTCATGTCTCATTTAAGCTCTGCACAGGGGGAACCACAGGCACTGTGTGAGGAGGAACAGCGCGACCCCAAAACGTACTCAAGGTGAGAGGATTTGCTTGATGCTGTGCTGAACACGACAAAGAGCTGCTGCACAGCTGCTTCCCAGGTGACCCTGTCCTATGGCTCTCGCAGATATTTGACTTTCATAAGCCTTCTCATTTCACAAAACTACCTCACTATTACCACTGAGTAAGCACAGATTAGGGAACACACTAACCTGATGAATTTTGATTCCAGCGGATCATACAGAGACATCAGGACCTCAGCATCTTCTCCTATTTTACAGACTACATTTTTTAAGTTTACAAATAAAGCAAATGAAGGAGTGGCAGCAAACTTGGCTTGTCTGTTGATATCAATATTCTGTTTCTGGGACTGCAATTCAAGAATAGAAGAAACTTAAGAGTTTAACTCAGTCTAACAAATATCCAATGCCTATAAAAACCTTTCCTAAACTCTTCAGACAGGAGGAGGGGTTCTGTAAGGAGCCTAGTTGTGTGACCTTTGTTTAAATCAGGATTTACAGACTGCATTTTCTGGATCTGTCCTGAAGTGCCACACCATAAGGAGAAAGGGAGAGAAGGGGAAAGAGGGATGTCTTCATGTATTAGAAAGAGCTAAACAAATAGAGGAACAAACAGAGCCTCAGATATAACTGCAAGTATATTCCACAGGTTACCCATCCCTCAGACTTTAGCTCCAATGAACTTCCCATAAGCTACTTTATGCAGGGAAGGGTCAGAATACACATGGGAGGAGAAAGAAACTGGCTGAGGCAGGGATGAATAAACAAATTTGGATGCAAAACTTCAGCAGTTTAAAACCCGCCTCAACTGGTCTATTTGTACACCAAGTTTGGGAAGGGCTGCGAGTGTGCATATGGCCCATTTTAACTCAACAGGGTGCAGTAGCTCATTATGTTACACTAATGCACCCATGAGCATCTCCTCAGGAATACCACACTCCAGTAACTGCTGCTGACACAGGCAGGACTCCTCACAACAGCAATGTGCTTCCTTTTAAAATAAGGATTTGAATTGCAAAAAAGTTGAACAGTCGAGTCAGAGAATGTCTTCAGAATAATCTCAGACTGGTTTGGGTTGGAAGGGACCTTAAAGCTCATCCAGCTCCAACCCCTGCCACGGGCAGGGACACCTTCCACTAGAGCAGGTTGCTCCAAGCCCCTGTGTCCAACCTGGCCTTGAACACTGCCAGGGATGGGGCAGCCACAGCTTCTCTGGGCACCCTGTGCCAGCGCCTCAGCACCCTCACAGGGAAGAGCTTCTGCCTCAGAGCTCATCTCAATCTCCCCTCTGGCAGGTTCAAGCCATTTAAATTTGCCCCTTGTATTTCAGTTAACAGATTTTCTGGATTGGCATGCAGAAATCATACAAGAGAACATTATTCTACTTGATTCTTTAAAATAAACTCACACGACAACCTAACATAGAAACCTGCTACATGTGTCTGATATCCATCTACCAGTGTGGTCAACTCAGTGATATAGGTCTTATCAATAAATTCTACTATGCCCTTTAAAGAATAAGACAGACAATTAAACAGCCCAAGACATACAAGTTGTTACAAAATTATTAAGCCTGGTAACTCTTCATAAACATATCAAATTCTTCATTACCAACACTAAAAGTAAGTCACTTAGTTTACAATCCCATGCCTCAAAGAGAAAAGCTATAGTGTGAATCTTACCTTTTCCTCCTGTAGCCTCTCCTCAACTTGCTTGGAAGCAATTTCATGTGCTCTGAACAGGCTAATGGTGCTGGTCTGCTCTGGGTCCAAAATGTTGCCATCCTCATCCCTGACCACCAAATCTAAATCAAGAATTCTAAACAAACAAGACATATGCTTGTGAATTATCAGTGCCCAAGCAAGTGCTTAAAAGTCTCATGTGCTTAATTAACACTGCCATGTGATAACAAAGTCATGCACACCTGAAACATGACAGGAAAATGCTATTTAAGACATGGTAAATCAATTTAACACATCACCAACCCTAGAGATAACCATCCTGGGCTGGAAGTCTTTTTTTCTCCACAGCACAGAAAGAATCCATGTAAATGTAACAGCATAAAAGCTGGAGAAATCATATCTTAAACAACTGAATTTGTCTCCTCCTCTTGATTCATCTGACAGTTTGGACAACCAACCACTACAGTCACACCACACGCAAGTTCATTTGGTCCCCCTCCACACTCCCCTCCAAAGCAGGCATACTCATGTTTTAGTAAACACCTATGAGATACAAGCAAACACACTTTGTTTCCCTTTATTTAAAGCAGAGCCAGATTTCTGTCAGCGGGGTGTTAACGTCTGTGATTACCTTCTGCAGAGAGGGAGGTTTCTGCCATAATCAACTCCAGCCTTAGGAAAGGCCCTTCACATTTTCCCACATTAGGGCAGTGCTGGCAGCAGAACCAAGGATAAAATAATCAGGCTGGGTTGCTCTGCATTTCCCTGCCTATGGTGCCCAAGCCTGACCTCTGCACCTCTGTTCCACTACATGGTCCCTGTTTTCTTCCTCTAACTCTGCAGACTCCTCTCACAATGGAGCTGCTGTAATTTTGGGTTTGAAACGTGCTTGATGAATGAGCTTAAATCAAACTTACAGTGTCTGGTAAGTCACACAGAGGTAAGTGGTTTATCTGAGGACAAGTCCCCTTTGGACATAACCCACAATCACTTAAGAACAGGGGCTGTGGCAGATGAAGAAATGCTTCATGTAGTTAGAGGATCACTCCATGCCCTCCTTGACAAGAGGGAAGCCTAGAGGTGTTAAAAAAAGCCTTGAGCAGGGTCAATACACAACCCCCTCCAATTCATTGCACTGCATTAATTCAATAGTGGATTAACATCATTCAAGTTGCCGAGTGCAGGCAGCAGCTTGTTAAGAAACACCTCCTAGGCTCCACACATTAACTGGACCTCATGATAGAATTCCAGGCAGGTTTTTGTGGCAGGGGGTTGGAACTGTATGAGCTTTAAGGTCCCTTCCAAACTTAAAGCTCCTCCAGCTCCAACCCCTGCCACGGGCAGGGACACCTTCCACTAGAGCAGGTTGCTCCAAGCCCCTCTGTCCAACCTGGCCTTGAACACTGCCAGGGATGGGACAGCCACAGCTTCTCTGCGCAAAGTCACAAATCACTTCGAAGCATCCCTGGGATCACCAAGCTCCCAGATGAATTTTCTAGTGAGAAAATGGTTTCAATGGTTTCATCGTTGAAGTCAAACACATAAACAGCCAAAATCATCTTGCTCCTCCCTAGTACTGGTTCCTGGACAGCAGTCACAGCAGGAGAGGGACACACGGATCACTGGTACGGTGACTGCCAGCTGGGACGAACAAAGGCAGAGTCCTTCTACAGAAGACACCAGCCTGGACTAGAGAAAAAGGGGCTCAGAAGTTCAGAGACACCAGTGACCCAGGCTACCACACACCAAGAGGACACAAACATTTGCACAGACTGTCGAATAAATAGAAGAGAACCCTCCTTTGACTTAATTTCTTTGTTTTATCCTTTTAACTTGCAGACGATGCTTGGAAAGATTTAAAAGTTTTTTCCTAAGTGTCTCAGTTACAGATTTTTTGCAACTGAACAGATGTTTTCACAACAAAATTACCTGACCCAATTTCAGAAAAACATTAAAAATACAAATGCTTAAGACCTTGTTTTACTTCTTCAGTTATTTTGACAACATGCAGCGAAACTGTTGCCTTTATTTATAGAAACAAAATATCTGATTTACAAATCAGTACTTCACAAAATGGGAAAAGTGAGGATATGATTAGATCAGAAAACATTTATAAAATACATCATGAACTCATTCTGTCTGGATATTGAAATCCCAGAATCCCAGACTGGTTTGTGTTGGAAGGAACCTTAATGCTCATTCAGTCCCAACCCCCTGCCACGGGCAGGGACACCTTCCACTAGAGCAGGTTGCTCCAAGCCCCTGGGTCCAACCTGGCCTTGAACACTGCCAGGGATGGGGCAGCCACAGCTTCTCTTGTCACCCTGTGCCAGCGCCTCAGCACCCTCACAGGGAAGAGCTTCTTCCTTGTATCTAACCTGAGCTTCCCCTGTTTAAGTTTAAACCCATCACCCCTTTTCCGATTGCTACAGTTCCTGATGAAGAGAAAATTTCATCATTCATGCTTATTTTAGACAAAAGCGGATGGAGGACCACATTAGAAACATGGTGTCTTTCAGACATGAATTTACCCACAAGTTCAAATCCTCTTCCCGCCACAGAGAATGTTCTGATCACTTTACTCCATCAGCACATTAGGAATATAAAGCACAGCACAAGATGTGCCATTGTACTTGAACGCTGAGCATCTGGAGGTTGTTCAGAATTATTTTAACCACCTTCTTAAGCAGATGGCAAAATCCAGTAGCCAGACTATAATACCATCAACAACATCTGGTTGCCTACTGTGGTACCAAAGTCCATATCTTGGTTTATAAATGACAATTACTGAGTGAATGCAGTTACTGATGATATTTTAGTACTTCTGGCTTTAATCAGCTTTTACTGGTAAAGCAGGTGAACATAAATAGTGAAATTTGGCACTTCTTAAGGAATAAAGCACCAATAGCTGAAATCCGATGAGTTATTTACATCACAAGGGGGTTAAAGACTGGTTGGCCAAAAACGTTTTCAGTCCCCAGGTGCTCAGTACTACAACAGTGTCCCTCGGTATTCAAAATACTGATTCAAACGATTCCCTGATTGAAGACTGAGATATGAGATCTCATTTTCAATCAAAATGGAAAGTCATAAATGTATCTAGAGAACTTGGAACCTAAACCTTGCATTTAAATAAAGAACTTAGCTTAAATCTAGACCACTGTTTGGAGAGTTAAAACATCTGAATTACTAATGTATCCAGCCCATACTGCTGGCTTTTTGGGTATTTCCTTCAGAATTTCCATTCTCTTCTGTTAAATAGACACTTTCATCAAATCTGCCTGTTAATCTTCTGGTACAAGCTGGCTACTATGTAAGTAGAGGAACAGTGAGCTTAAATGGTATTTCTGAGCCAAACCCTTCAACATCTCATTACAGCTAAGTGACTTCAGGGCACACGCAGCTGGTGGTGTTGAGAAGGCAACAACTGTTGATATTGCAGAAGCCAGTTTAAATTGTATTTTGAATGGAGGCAATACTTGCACTTTTTAACTGACCTTAAAAATTACAGCTTCTTGCCAATATCAAATTGATAATGTCATGAAGGAAAAGAATTATATATTGATTCCACTTTACATACTATGATTTCTACTAGATATGTATAGTAGAAAACATGCTATATCAACTTCATTCTTTATCTTGCTATAACAGGACTGTTAATACACTTTTACACCTCCATAAGTACGGGAAGAGAAGAATCCTGCAAAAGTCATTGACAGCTAATGCATATCACACAAACTGATTTGGTTTTAAGCATCAACACATGGAAAACACTGCTCACAAACCTGTTGCCATAATCAATCTTGGCTGTCACTTTCTTTTTCAGTTCCTTGAGCTCGTCTTGGGGTAGGGTCCCAGAGAGTATTTGAGATCTCCACTCAATAAGATCATATATCATGTGCCGCACACTGCGAAACATCTCCCTGTTATCCTGCTGTTTGGAGGAAGAAGATATGTGCAAGTTACTTCTGAAGTCTAGTGAACATCTTTTAAATGCATATAATAGATTGCAGTTATAAAGCATTAATTCAGGAGGGTAAGAGTCTACGAACAGCTCTAAAATAGGAGCTTTTCTATAGCACAGAATACTGAACAGAGCCTTACACTCTGCTTTAGGTATCTAAATAAGTGTAAATGCTTGTGTGTGTTATCTTACAACCTGAGTAATACTGTATTCGGAACAGGCATTCAAGGAAAAGATACCATTTTCTTGGTTCAGAGAGTAACTTTCTTCAGTGACCCTCTAAGTAGAACAGGACTAAAACCTACGTATTTTAACAGGAAGAGGCTCAAGTTCCACAATACTCCATCTGCAACAGATTACAGAATCCTTCCCCCTGGTTAAACCTTCAGAATAACACTTTAAAATGCCCCAGTGTGTAATGCTGAGTGCATCAGCATCTTATGAGTCCACAGGTAACAGCTGAGGGAAAGTGAAAAACCAGGAAAGCATTAAACCTTTATGAAGTTAAGTGCCTCACTTGTTTATAAAGGCTGGAACGATGGTATTAAATCACGCCAGCAGCATACACACACTTTTCTTGGCAACATTCAGCTAATCTAGGACACAGGAAGATGAAGTTCCAGACTTACAATGGAAACAACCTGTTTTCCAGAGTGTTTTCCACATGCATGCCCACATACACATGCATTTGAAAACAAAAGATCAAATCTTTAACCACAAAACGCTGTGGACAGTGCATAGAGACAACAATTTTGCCTCAAACAAACAGTACCATGCAAAACAGAAGTTGCAGAACAATAACCTTCCTATTTTTATTGTGAAAGATGTCAGGACAAAGACAATGCAGAGGCTCTGAATGCTTTGATCTCACCCAGAAGCAGACTCTCTTACTGTCTTCACAACCCTCCAAATCTAAGCCATTAGTTCAATACACTCTTAAAAAGAATACATCTTTCTAAACACCCTACATCAAGGAATTATTCAGGCTACATGTAGCTATCTTTCATTGAGGCTATACCTGGGCCTTATGTGACTGAGAACTGGAATAGTTAAAATAAAGCTCTCCGCTATATATAAAAGACAACAAAAAAACCCACAGAAGGTGCAGAAAAAGACTATAACGACTCAGAGACTCAGGAGGGGGAAATATCTAACTGTGAGGCTTAAAGACTTCAGTCTGTTCAGATTATCAAAAAGCTGATTTGATTATAGTGCGAGAACCTTCACAGAGAGAAAATACCCGTTATTAAAAGCTCTTTAATGTAGCAGAGAAAGACACAACAGGCACATATGGCTGGAAGCTAAATACAGACACATCCAAATGGGAAAGAGCTTCACGATTTTCGATGCTGCAGGCAATCGTAAACCAGCGAGATAAAGAACATGCCACATCCTCTGCTATCTGAAAAGCAAAACAATGTCTATGCAATATTCAAACACAATTACAAACTGAATAAAGGAATAACTGTGGTAATTTAATGACTTCTGGTACTGATATGGATAACACAGAATATCTCTTTAGTCTGCAGAGTGACCAGTTTGAAACCAGCTGTCTCCAGCAAACCAAATCTCCCTTGTAGAGGCAATCCCAGTGCACCAATGCTCTTTTTGGCCACTAGCCACATTCAATTAATCTAACAGATATCCTTGAGATATGTAGTATAAACTCATTAAATGATCCAGCTACTCCAAGTAAAGCTGTAACAGGGACTGGAACCCTAACAAATTGATGCCACTGGTAGCTTCACACCTTGCATGCTCTTGAATTCAAAGTCAGCAGCACTGCTGAAGTATCTTTTAGCTGTTCATGTGTCTTCATGGAGGTAAATGCATGACAAATGAGATGCTAAACATTAATACTTAGAACAAGTGACTGCCACTCCAAGGGAATTTTACAGTTTCCTAACAGTTACTGCTACCAAAACCACACACAAGTCTTGGGAAGAAAACTCCTAATGACATCTCTTTGCTGTTCCTCCACATTATATGTGCACCACAACCAAGCTTTGTACAGTTCTGCAAGTGGTATTTCCCTGACATTAAGCAATAACAGATTTCATACTCAGTCTAATCCCCACAAAAAGACACCAGGATCAAATTGTAATCCTCAGCAGCACACAGCAGTGGAACTGAGGGCAAAGCTGTTCTCAGTCCCCTCTCTGGATTCTGCTCCTCCTGGTTTGCTTCTGCCCATCGACCTCTTCCTTGCTCCTCAACACATGACCTCTGTGGTATTACATCACATTAAAGCTCTCTCTTTAATATGCTTCTCTTCATATATCATCCTTCAGCTTATCTACTGCAACACTACATCACCTCCAGCATTTTTAATCTTTATTTTCATGGACACGATCAAAAGCCACATTAGTCAACACACACATCTTAATTTCCAGTTAGTGCCTTCATTACACAGCTTGAGCTTTTATAAAAGGAGATTTCAAACTTCTTTAGAGGAACTTAAGGTCAGGATAACCTGGGAACAATCAACTTCAAGTACAATACTAACATAAAAGGCCTTTTCAAAGGTACAACTTTACACCCACAAGTTTGAGGTCAACTATTCAACCTTTTCCTAACACAGACCAACAACTTTAAGAACGGCCCTTCGTCTCTCTAATACAATTCTATATCAGATTTTTCCAGATCTGTATACACCTTAAAAATCCAACTTCTTCAGTGTCATAGTACCCTATGAAAAATGGATCACAATTGCTCAAATTACTGCTAGATCAAGGCAACACTCTAAAAAACTGATTCTGCAAAAGAAACACACAGTATTTGAGAAAACACTCAAAAGAAACACTACTGAGATTTCTGCCTTAACATTGAAGATGCTAAACAGCTTTTCAGCACTAAAAGCAGTAAAAGAAGTAGAATTTCATTAATAGTTTGGTCACATACTTCTCACTGTACCTTCCAAACCATCACACTTCTAATAAAACTTTTACAATAGAATATGGTTTATGCTGATACTTACAACATATAACTGGCGCCATATTATAGACCATTCCCGCAGCGTTGTGGTAACCTCCTGAATCAAGGGGAGCTCGTTGGGTATCACTGTTTCATGTTGGCTTAAGAAGGAGAGAAAAAAGTTTTAATTAAGTAGCAGTTTTGGGTAGGGTGGCAGGATCACTCTTAAGACTGAACTCTTGATTTCCAAAGCAATTCAATAATGACAGCATTGAAAATAACATTGCTTATAATTTTCTAAGGTAAAATCACAGAATCCTAGAATCCCAGACTGGTTTGTGTTGGAAGGGACCTTCAAGCTCATCCAGCCCCAACCCCTGCCACGGGCAGGGACACCTTCCACTAGAGCAGGTTGCTCCAAGCCCCTGTGTCCAACCTGGCCTTGAACACTGCCAGGGATGGGGCAGCCACAGCTTCTCTGGGCACCCTGTGCCAGCGCCTCAGCACCCTCACAGGGAAGAGCTTCTGCCTCAGAGCTCATCTCAATCTCCCCTCTGGCAGGTTCAAGCCATTCCCCTTGTCCTGTCCCTACATCCCTTGTCCAAAGCCCCTCTCCAGGTTTCCTGGAGCCCCTTTAGGCACTGGAGCTGCTCTAAGGTGTCCCCTTCAGGAGCCTTCTCTTCTCCAGCTGCCCCAGCCCAGCTCTCTCAGCCTGGCTCCAGAGCAGAGCTGCTCCAGCCCTCGCAGCAGCTCCAGGGCCTCCTCTGAACTCCCTCCAATAGCTCCATATCCCTCTTGTGTTGTTGCCCCCAGAGCTTAACACAGTACTCCAGGTAAAAAAGAATGTATTATCAGATATAGGAGAAGCAGAGTACACCAGCACTGCCATGTGATGGGAATGGTACTTTGGTGGCCTGAGACTATGCTGCTAAGCTCACACTTTCCCCTCCATGTCCCAGTTTCTATACTCACAAGATGACAATATCAAGGCACACCTCACCATACCATTTGTTATCGAGATACTGATTTTACAAGAAGCAACCAAACATAAAGCCAGATATGCACAACCAACAGTGCCCTGAGACTAATGTGCAATTGTTTTCCATAATACTGGTCTTGCAAAGAAAAATTAAGCATGGAAGTTATCACCATTGAGTTTCTGTGCAACTTGTTTTGAAATGATGTGCCATGAAAGTAAGAAACAACAGCTCAATCTTTTAATATTTTACAAGTAGGGTACTTAAAGGCAGTTCTGTAATCAGCAAGAAAGATGTCATTATGCAGCAATCTCATGATTAGTGGTTTTATCATTTACATATTTAACAGTGTATAAAAATAAATCAGGCACAAAGGAATATAATATTTCAATCCTGTTTCACTCCATTTCCTGCCTAATTATTTATTAATTTCACTCCACTTTTTGTTTTCCCTGGGATTTGTTTGAAGGTTTTTTCCTTGTTTTTTAACTAAACTTTTCTATCAATGCTGCAAACTTTTACATGCCTGCCCAGCAAAGCTGTTTTGATATATAAACATCCGAACTTTAACAGCTGTTAAGCAACAAAAAACAGCCCAACTATTTAGTGTCACACACATCAGGAGCAGGAGAATCACAAAATGAACAATTCAACAGCATTTCTTGGTAGGTCAGAAAGCAATGTCTGGACAATGGCTTTCAGTGAGGAGTCCAGTCTACAACATGTATTGAAGAGGGAATTTAGAAACTACTTAAATTTCATCTGCTTAAAAGAAAGGTATCTTATATCAAAGGCCTCTCAATATACCAAGCAAAAGGTGTAAGACTCAGGGGATGGAAGATGAAAGAAGTTGGGAAAACTGAAGTTAGAACTAAAGTAGGAGGCAGGGAGTGGAGGAAGTTAATATATTCTTAGTTCAGAGAGCAAGAAATGTTACAAAGAAAAGTGGTAAGTTATTAATTCTTCCAAAACATGCACATTAATACAGACACAGTTATGCTTTAGCTCAATGATATGACAATGCAGCTAAGGACAGTGCTAGCCAGAAGCACTGGAAATGACAGCACCTTCAAACTTGAGGCGAGTTACCAACTTAAAGTATCTCGAAAAAGAAACACCCACATTTTCACCATCAGCTCTTTAACTGACTGGGAACAAGTGTAAACTATCTGATAATACACCAAAATTAAATCTATACAAAGAGAAAAATAGATTATTATCTTCAAATCAAACTTACCCTTTGCCTTCAACTATTGCTTCCTTAAGATGTATATAGGAGGCAGGAAAAATGCCCTTTGAGAGGGAGAGAGAGGGAAAAAGATGTTTTAAATAAGTTACACATAACATACTGTATCTATTACCTAAAAATATGCCAAGACACGTTGCCAAGTCTGCATCCTCTTGAGCATCAGAACAGTTGTGTTGGGCAGTCTGGGTTTTTTTTAATGTACATTTAAGTTTTGCTTGCATGTTCTTTCAACAAGCCATTACTGTACCCTTACCAAATACAAACTTAAGTGGCTTTAATCTCTTCTTCACTCTATTGAAGAAAACAGGAGACATCCTCTGTCAATAAGTGGCCTTGCAAAGGGGTGTTTCCTCCCCCAGTTCAAGATAGAGTTTGTCACTATTCTCCAGGTCCCTGGATGATATATACTATAATTAAGGCAGATTTCCATTTGAAAGGATTTTACATATATTTAACTTCAAAATGACATTTTGCCTGTAATCCATGTCTGCTGCTTGCTTTTCCTCAGATCTAACCAAGCTTTCTTATATATAACACAGTACGTCCTAACACCAACGTATCATTACAAGTGCTACAAGCCAAAAACCTCTTTGCAGACAACTGCAAAAGACCAGAACTGCTTCCCTTGAAAAAAGTGTTCTAAATTAATCAAGATTCCAGAAATACAATAATATTTTCAAAATAGTGTAATCTCATAGTCAAAAAATATCTCAAGCCAAGCTGAGAAAGTAAATTCCTACACCTCACCCTTCAGGGCAGTAGTTCAGTTTTATCATCATGGAATTGCAGACTGGTTTGGGTTGGAAGGAACCTTAAGGACCATCTAGTTTCAACCCCCTACTATGGGAACACAAAGTCTTAGAAAGCTACAAAAACTAGGGGGTAGGAGCTGGGGCTGAGTCTTTATCCCAGTAAATCATTTAGCAGCAGTCAGACAAATGCAGCAACATGCTAACTGCTTCTTAGGCTGCACAAGGCATGTTCATGAAATACACTGCATAAGAAACTTAGTGCATTTCCAAGAAAAGAAAATAGCAAAATAGAATAGAAGAGGTCTGGGTAGGAAATGGGTGGGACGAACCACACAGCTCAGCTCTGTACTTCTAGACACTCAGGCGCAACTCAAAATGCACCTCTGTAGGCAAACATTACATTTCAAGTGGTTTATTTGAAGTGGAAAAAGAAGCAGAATCAGAAGTCATTTAATTCTGGTTAATTACTACTATAAAGGAAAATGCTCAAAAACTAAAACACAATGTTACAACCAGTATTTGTGATGTTTCTTTTTATTTCAGTGAGGCTGCCATAACAGAAACCCTTTATGTACACTGAAAGCCTACCAACAAGGCAAAATTACACTGGAGAAGATTATTCCCCCTGAAAATCACAACGTAGATCCCCATATCACTTTCCAAGATGCAATTGTGTTTTACGAGTAATACATTATTTAACAGACAGCAAAGTGGCAGCCCCTAAACAGATCAACTGGAACATTAAAGTTCTGAACTTCTTACTGGGGCAAAGGCAGAAAAGCTGATGCACATCAAGCCATCTATAGTAGCTGTACATATGTGTACCCTTAAATTGTACAAAATAGATATCCAACACAGATTTTAGGCCTGAAATAAGTTACAATTAACTTAAATTCACATTTACAAGAGGTTGTGACACAGGTAGATCAGTAGACATACAGTGAATTGTTCCCATGCCTTGCCGCAACACACACCAAGATCTTCATTACAGCAACACACCCAATGCCATAACACATCTCTACCCAAGAGGAAAATGAGCATTCCACTCTGTCAACACTCACCTTCTTGGACTTTTTTCGTAGTGTATAACCTCTGTACCAACCTACGAGGGGAAAAAAAGAGAAAAAGCATTAAAAAGGTCATTAATGTCACCTACCAGCTGTGTCTTCGCAGCTCAACAGCAGCTTAACATGGCTTCTGTTCATGCTTCACCCCCACCAACATGCACATCCCATCTGAATTCAAACTCTGCAGGATTAATATCCTGGCTAAAACAAGTCATCTTGGAAGCTATAAAAATCAAACTGATGGAGAAGACATGACAAAGATGACATTTTCCATTATGTGTTTAATTGTCATTTCTTTAATTTTAATTACAATTTACCTATGTAAAACAAAACCAACTGAAGAGTGTCAAAATCAAACAAGTCAATCAGTACATTTCTGTAAAGTTAAAACCTATTTCAGTCCCAGAAATTACAAGTTTCCAAATGTGGATCAGCTGTTTGTCATCTCAGCAGAAAACAAGGATACTTTGGGATTTATGATTCACACATCAAAATATGTGAGAGCATGGAGCCCTACAGCCCTAATTCAGCACGAAGCAGCAAACATCCATCCCACAGCACACCCAATGCTGCCTCATCATTCAGCCATTGCCACACTACCAGGCAGGTGGCCATGTCTGGAAAACTGTCCCATTTATTGCACTCCCAAGTTCAGGACACATCTGCAAGCAATCACGATTATAGCTTTTAGTGCTTCTGCAGCCATCGCACTCCAGCATGACTGGACAACCAAAGCAAACAAAACCCTACACACGATGGTTGTTCTGCCTCATGAAAGATATTGTGCCAGAGAAAGCAGATGAGATGAACTTCACTATGAGGGTGGTGGGACAAGGCCAGGTTGGACACAGGGGCTTGGAGCAACCTGCTCTAGTGGAAGGTGTCCCTGTCCCTGGCAGGTGGCTGGAGCTGTGTGAGCTTTAAGGCCCCTTCCAACCCAAACTACTCCAGGATTCTGTGCATATTGCTCCCAGTCCAGCACTAGCTCACCTGCACGTTTGCATTGGGGCTACCCTGTATTTCAGTTTGGCTGTGCCATAGCTCACTCCTGCCTGTCCAGCACCCAAGGGAACCCCCCAGGTGACCAGAGCTACCCTCTGCAGCTTTTGGAGGACTGAACTTGGGTGCAAAACCACCCCCTCTAACGCTGAAATTCAAGTTTTTGAACAGCAAAACATCCCTCTCCAGAGATCAACATGGGTGAGGCTGAGGGATTGCAAAGCAGAAGGGAAGAACACAGACCCTCTCATGATAACAAGCAGGGCAGAAGGAACACTTAAGGAAGACAACACATGCTGATAAATTCATTATTTACACTCTGGGACTAAAAATACAAATTAAAGTCTCAAGCAGACAGGATTTTCCAGTCTGTTCTCCAGTAGCAAAAGGTGAAATGATTAATCTTCTTCGTGCTGCATCAGAAGCCTGACCTCCGTGATTCCTCAGGGATGCTTTGTGCTCGTGTCTTTAACCTTGTGTCTATAACCACCACGACTCGCTTCCCTACAGAGACTGCAGCAGCCTCACCTCTCACACTCCCATTCCTTCCAGAGGAGTATCCACAAAAACTATTGTCGAAACCACCATGCAGTTTCTGGCTCAGGTGCAAAGGCAACAAAGCATTTCTGCTAGCACTTCCTCCAGAGGCATACACAGCTTTCAATCCTATTAAATAACTAAATTCCCTCAGTTTTATATGAACAAACTGGTATTTTGAAGTTCTGGAGTCTAAGCTGATAAACACCATGATTCTGATCAAACACACTGTACAAACTAAAGAACATCCAACCATATCACCTCTTCCACCTCACTTCTCCCATCCCATCTTCCCTGCTGACTCAGGACATCGTGCTGCACCTGCACATTAAAAACCCACAGCAAAGAAAGCTCCTCGGCACTGAACCTCTGCTTTCTCTGTAGCAAGCAACAAGAGCTACAAGATACTGCAGATAAGAAAGCAGCCAAAATCTGCCCTGGAGAACTGGTTGCACTCTTACTCATCGCCAAGGTCCTAATGTGGCCAAGCAAGTCCAACCAGGCTCCTCGCTGGCAGCCACCACCTAAATGGAGTTCTTGCTGGGTGTCTAGCCTGTAGCGATGCAGTGGGGAGCCCAGTCTGAGAGAGCTAACTCTCACTGATTCAACTGGAGGTGCTGAGTCTTGCCTTGACTATGTACATACAAGAACAATGTCATTTAAACACAAGAAGTCATCTCTAATCAACCAGTCAAGACATAACTACTCCACTTCTTAGTTCCCCATCTGTAAGATGAGGGCAGCTCTCTTCCACAGACAGACAGTCACTACAAAACCAACCAGCTCCCTCAAAAACATGAATTAAAGATATTGACTAGTGTGAGGCATCCCTGCCCATGGCAGGAGGTTGGAACTGGATGATCTTATGGTCCTTTCCAACCCAAACCATTCTATGATTCTATGAAAATGGATTTTTTCCTTTGACCCACCACACACAGTTTGTTGTCAGACCAGCAGCTCAGGGGGAGATCCTGCCCCTCTGCTGGGCTCTGGGGAGACCCCCCCCCTGCAGCCCTGATCCAGCTCTGGGGAACAGCACAAGAGGGACGTGGAGCTGCTGGAGCGAGGCCGGAGTAGGCCCCGGAGCTGCTGCGAGGGCTGGAGCAGCTCTGCTCTGGAGCCAGGCTGAGAGAGCTGGGCTGGGGCAGCTGGAGAAGAGAAGGCTCCTGAAGGGGACACCTTAGAGCAGCTCCAGTGCCTAAAGGGGCTCCAGGAGACCTGGAGAGGGGCTTTGGACAAGGGATGTAGGGACAGGACAAGGGGAATGGCTTGAACCTGCCAGAGGGGGGATTGAGATGAGCTCTGAGGCAGAAGCTCTTCCCTGTGAGGGGGCTGAGGCGCTGGCACAGGGTGCCCAGAGAAGCTGTGGCTGCCCCATCCCTGGCCGTGTTCAAGGCCAGGTTGGACACAGGGGCTTGGAGCAACCTTCTCGAGTGGAAGGTGTTGGAGCGGGAGGAGCTTTAAGGTTCTTTCCAACACAAACTGGTCTGGGATTATACAAGTATAATACAGCCTCTGCTTTAGGCGAGCAGCATCTAGTCCTCAACACTAAAGAATGTAAGAGATAGAGGAATGTGTGAGCTTGTAATGACACTGAGAAGGTATCATAATGCACCTATCAAGCTACACTATGACTCTGACTAATTTTAGTTGTTCAGTTTGTAACCTCAGCAGTTTTGGACATCATGGAAAAAAAATTTAAAGTCCAAAGCCTGAGGGCAAAGAGGGCAAACACCTGGTGTCCAACACTTCCCTGGAGCTCGTAGCACAGAGCTCCAGATCCCTCTCACTCTGTTCACAGCCAGTTTGGTTTCAGACAAATAGGAAAACAAGCTGATGCCAAAAACACTTTTCTAAAGTGACCAGAGCTTTTAAGTGGCTTGTTGATGTGTTACAGGGTTTCTAGCCTCACCCTTACAAATATCATGGGATGTAACAGCTGGAAAAATGCATCCACATAAATGTCCAATGAAGAAAAGCAACCAATGAAATATTTGTGTCTGTTAAAGCTGCAAGACACTCAACTATTTACTCTTGTTTCTCTTGAACAATGCATCTATTTACTACACAGTTAAAACCCTGCAACCAACAACTAAGTGTTCCAACAGAATCAGGAATAACTTCTCTGAAAATACTTATTTGGGAACCCAAACTCCCTACAGCATCACTAGAAATAACAGTTCAATCTTAGCTTTGATGCTTATTAACTGTTATCTTTAATTGCTATTCACCTTAACCAGCCACATTTATTGATCAGATGCTCCCTTTTGCCCATTCCGCCAAATAATGTAAAGAAACAGAATTAAGGCAATAAAGATGTGGGAAGTGCCAATTCAGAACACTGCAAATACATGTTTTGGGATATCTATGAAATGCAGTCCCTCTCTCCTGCAGGATGAAGGGTATTTATGAAGTCATAAGCTTTGCTGTTCAGCTTTTCCTGTAAGGCTCATATTAGGAGGAGTGACAGGAAGTTTTCTACCTGCAAAGTAAAGCTGTCTGTAATCCTACCTGATAGAAATACATTAATTTAACTGTGAACATCAATGACTTGAGAAAGTTGCTTCATCTTTTCTTTGGTTCCTGAAAGAACAGAAGCTTGAAGGTTTAACAGTAAAATCACAGAATCAGACCGGTTTGTGTTCGAAGGGACCTCAAAGCTCATCCAGTTCCAACTCCCTGCCATGCACAGGGACACCTTCCTTTACAGCAGGTTGCTCAAATGTGCACATTCATTTCCAATCCCAACTCCTGTAAAAATACAGGTTGTGTTCAAGAAGTCCTTTACAGGACCTGCACATTGAATTAGTCACAAAAGCTTTTTCCTGCATTCAGAGGAGAAAAAAAAAAAGTGGTTTCTCATTAAAATTTAACACATTAAAATGTTTTAGTAACAAGAAACAAATTCCAAACTAAGTTCTACAGATAGGTAAAAAATAAGTAGTATTTTAAGCACATAAGCAAAGTCCATCTTAGCAATCCATTCCAGTACATGGTAGCAGTGCAACATGCTACAGAAACCTACCTGTCCTTATAATAGGTCTTCTATACTAGGCATGAGGCCAAGCCCTCCCAACTTCTCAGTATCTTTCATCAGCAGAGATTAGGCCAACTGAGCAAAGGTCTACCATAAGTTTTTCTTGCAGATTCAGAGGAAATTAAGAAAGGAAAACAAGAAACAAATAAATCAACCCCACAATCTACTACTTCAAAACCCATGGACACCTATAAGCCTTCAGAACTACTCCTTACTTGAGAATTACTTCAAAAACCTCTTCCAAAAACAATTCTACAGTAGGATGCCAATAGCAGAATACATAATACAGCAGATACCAATGAGGGTAGCCAATTTTTTCCCCCACAACCTTAAATACAGGGAAAGGGTGTAGACCTTTGGGAAGCAGAATCACAGATACTCAGCAAAAAAGGCATTACTGACTCTCCAAAAGACTTTTCTGTCCATGCTCATATTACACCCTTAATTAATGGTGGATTTCACAGAATGGATTGGGTTGGAAGGGACCTCTGGAGATCATCCAGTCCAACCCCCTGCCAAGGCAGGGCCACCTAAAGCAGGTTGCACAGGAAGGTGTCCAGGCAGGTTTGGAATGTCTCAAGAGAGAGAGACTCTACAACCCCCCTGGGCAGCCTGTTCCAGTGCTCTGCCACCCACAGCATAAAGAGCTTCTTCCTCATGTTGAGGTGAAACTTGCGTGTTTTCGTTTATGGCCATTACCCCTCATCCTGTCACTGGGCAGCACCGTAAAGAGTCTGGCACCATCCTCCTGGCACCCACCTTTACACTGGACTCAATGACCTTAAACGCCTTTTCCAACCTAAATGATTCCATTATAAGGGGATTTTTCTTCAGCTTGATCCATCCCCCCACAGCCTAACACAACCCTCACACAGATGGGATCAATGGCAGGGAAGTTCCCAGGCACACACCTGGACACCAGTACACATGGCCTGAAACCTCCTGGGGCACAATCTACACAAATTCCATATTGAGGAGCTTGGCGATCAAAGAGCTCAAATAATTACCTAATAATGGCAGCTCTGTGAACAAGGGAGATAAGAATTATGGCATCTAATTTCCCATCACAGCAGGTACGTAATGAGTAATCATTGTATGAAATGTTTGGAAGAACATTAACTTATTTGCATTTCTTTTAACATGAATTCATCCCATGTGCTTGAAGCCAAACAACCAGGAGGGTGTGAAGGGCTTTATTATTCAAGTCTAGGGGAAAAGTGAGTCACATCCACTGTCCCATTTAGCTGGCAGCAGTCATCATTTCATATGGTTTCATGTACTCTATTCAGGATTCAGAGCTTCTCCCACATTCATTAAATAAATCTATTTATATATTAAAAGTACAAAGCTGCATAATATTTAAATCATTCCATTTGCATGTGAATTTTTGCATTATTAGACTTTTATTGGAGCATATAACGTCAGATAGAGGGAAGATTACTTTGCTTGAAGTCAAACTTGGCAAGTTGAGCTCTGTAAGAAAATGCCAGCCTAGGAATAATGACAAAGTTTATTTGCACAGTGATGAGTAGAGCTTGTTACTTCTGTTGAAATAGTATTGTTTGTTTCAGTAAATATCACAATAAAAAACATCCTATTAAGCCAATACCTAAACCAAATTTATCACACAGAGGTACCAGAAGATCAATGTCTAGAGAAACAAATTAAATCCATATATTAAAGTAAATCACATTTCCACAAGACAAAATGTATTACAATATTTTAAACTAAGTTTAGTTCTACATTCCTTATACCTCTCCAAACTGCAGTATGCCATAAAGCCTCAAGTCAAGTATATAATGAAAGAGATGTATTTTGCTTGACTCGGTCCCGGATCAAGCAAGAGCTGACGAGTGTTATGACAATTTTCACCTTCCATTGATCATCAAACTCAACATTCAAATTCCCTTTGACACAGATCAAGAGGGAAACACTTTGGTACGTGTAGTGTTTCTACAGCTTCACAGTAAAACAAGCAAAGCATCTGACAAGCCTGAAATCAGTCCATGGCACTGTAACTCATGTGCCCATCTTATAAGACAGACATAAATAATTTAGAACCCAGGTAACTTTCAAATTCAGATTAAACTTCTTCTAGCAGCAAGCTCTTTTCTGCATTACCTGAGGGCATCCATAAAGCATCTATCATTTCTTTTACGTAGGTAGATGCTACAATTGACCCATACAAATAAAGCTGTGTGAACATCCATCTTCCATAGAAAAGGGAATGGTTATTCACCAGGTATCGACCACATGCATCTTCATTCCCATCTAGCATTGGTTAATTCTGGGTTCATTAGGAATAATGTGGTTTGCCCTTTAGCAAGAAAGTAGGTAATTCATCACCTGATAACTCGGGAAGATAAGGTCACAAACACAAAAGGAACACAAGTGCAAAACCAAGGCTTTTAAAGGCAGGTTTTTCGAGCCTACCTTCATATGTCTCCAATATGTGCACGGTGTCACCTATCTGTAGGGAATTCGGTCCCCTTGCATCGTAGTTGTAGAGAGCTGGAGAGAGGAAACATCACTGTTAGCACATGCAAGACAACAGAACTTCCACAGTTCGTGTTCCTCCACATAATTGTTTTAATTACTCATGGTTGCCATTCACAACAAAGGATTTTGTTAAAAAAAAAAAAAAAAAAAAATCAGATTAAAGTCCTTTAATCCATTAATATTTCACCTTGTGACAAGCCCCAAAAAGCCACAAATCCCCTTGCTAAAGCCAGTCCCTCACTCCATTTATGACGCATTGCTTCTTCATCACAATACATTCAATTAATTTTCTTGTACTCGCCCATCTCCCAGCACTTTGTGTCAATTTTATGCAGTTCTGCAATGAACTGTGCTCTCTTCCACTGTCAGCTCAACCACAGAAAGCCTACAAAGTGTCTTTAGAAAACTCAAATTACCACCACTCACATTAAAGAACGTTTTCTCAGCCACTTCATTAATTCACCGCATGCATACTATATTAAAACCTGATTTCAGCATTCCTGAGTGCCAGAGAACATCAAGCACAGTATTCACGGGACAGACCGGTTCTATCCCCATTTTAGAGTATTATAATCAAGTTATTATACTTGATAACTCATTAGTAAGCCCTGACAGCATCCACAACTTGCACCACTACAGCCTCCAAATTCACCAAATGGGTTTGTTTTCACAAATGATTCTGAGCTGCTCCAGTCACAAGCAGGGTGACAATAAAGTGAAACCCACTGCCCTTTCCACTGCTGAATTCGGACACAGCCTGAAGTCCTACCAACCCCTCCGAGCAGCAAGAGGCACAACACATGAGAAACCTGAAGGACCCTCCCGTTGCACACAGCTGGTGCCAATACTGGAGACCTAAAGCAAGACAAAGGATTCTGGGCTGAGAGAGAAGTCTCTCATTTGTTTAGATGCACTTCAATAGCAAACCTTGCTGCTGTGTATAGTCTACAAGTGACTCCATTGTAGGTCATGAGTTGCAGCTCCTTGGAGGAGCTCAACCCCAGTGCTCAGACAGACTTCTGGCCAGGGAGTAATCCTGGAGAGAACAACTGGTTTGCTTTGAAGAAACAGTAGCCAGGTATATACTACAGAGATAATTCATGAGGTATATACTACCAGAGATAACACATTACCCCCCTTGCCAATGAAATGACAACATAACCAATAAATAGAAACCACAAAGGGTTTTTTTTTTTTCAAAGACCTGGCTGATAAGAAAGCAGAATGTTTGAGAACTGCTATCTTCAGAAGACAATAAACTACAACCAAAAAATAAGTAACTCAAAGACCACTCCTCCAAGCCTTTCCCAAAAGAAAATCTGGAAACTCTGAGCACTGAGCTTAGCAATAGCCAGGAATTTATCTGACAAACAGCACTGCAAACCAGGTTTGGTTGGGTAAAAATAGTAATAATCTGGAAAACAAACCCGTTACAACTCCTGAAGTAAGACCTTTAACATTCCATATGGAACACACTTCCTGTAAGCAACAACCTTCCGATATCAAGTAGGGTCTTTATGACCAAAAGCAGTAACTTGAATTGCTTCACAAGACTGAAGTTAATGAACTAGTGGAAGGTGTCCCTGCCCATGGCAGAGGGTTGGAACTGGATGAGCTTTAAAGTCCCTTCCAACACAAGCCAGTCTAGGGTTCTATGGATTCCATAACTATGGTCAAGGTTGACCCACAAGTTTCTGCACAGTTCTGCAACTGTAGTTACTCCTTCCAATGAGGTTACCAAGTTTAGAGGTGGTTTATATGCTGTTCTTCACTAATGAAATGGAAAAAGTAGCCTTCCTCCATCACCATGAGGCACTACAGACTTCTTGTCTTCACATCTCCAGTACAAAGGGCTGTTCTTTAAGCACAGACCTCCCTTTCAGAGACACCTTCCAGAACACAGTGTCTAAGACCATCTTGTTGAGAGTGCCTGACAATCAGAACTTATTACTTGCCATAAGTCTTTAGAGAGTGGAAGCATTCTTGGAACGTGACAGTCACCTTAAAACCTTCTACCACCCCCTGGATAACCAGTCACTTTTCTTTCTACATCAATTCCCAGGGACAGGGTTGGTGTGCAGCACTGGTCAGAGGCACTCCAGTGGGACACTGATATTGGGTCAGGAAGACCTGGGTAAGTTACATGAAACAAACCTTCTTGCAGGAAACCTTCACGGATGGTCAGACCAAAAGAGCTCACAGGACATTAATGGCATGTACTAGACTCATTACAGGTCACAAAGCACTTCCAAAAACCCCTCAAACTTAAAACCTACAGCAAAAGGCCAAAAGCCGCAGTTATAAAGCAATGAGACATCAGACCCAGGAGACACCTTCACTTACCCACCCAATTTTCTCCTATTCCTAAGCAGGCTAAAGCCCATATTACACAGATCAACATTATAAATTACATCCATAATGACTGGTAACTGGACGAAAACACTTTCCTGACCTCAAATCTGATAATCTGTTTAGCAGCAAGTGCACAAGGAACATCCAAGAGGGCAGGTAAGAAGGTCTAATCCCACCACGAGGACAGGGCACTGTGCCCAGCACAGTCTCCGACCATGACCTCGTTTGCAGCCTCCAGGAGTTACTCTTTATTCTCCCCAGAATTTACCAATTCCAGCTTAAAATGCTAACAACCACCAATACAAGATGGGTTGCCTTGGTCCTTTTCTTTGTGGTGCTCCTCTTGCTTGACAGACTACAGGCTTCAGAGTTAAAAAGAAATACATCTGAGTGCAAAAATGGAACAAAAAGAGCTAGAAAAAGCAATATGGAAAAGAAAACATAGTACACAGTATAAGATTATCATTAGAGGACACTTCAGGGTGAAAAGAACAAAATCAAGTGCATCGCAGAGACTAAGAGTGATCCTGCCCCTCTACTCTGCTCTCATGAGACCTCACTTGGAGTGTTGTGTCCAGTTCTGGTGTCCTCAACATAAAAAGGACATGGAGCTGCTGGAGCAAGTCCAGAGGAGGCCATGAGGATGATAAGAGGGCTGGAGCACCTCCTGTATGAAGACGGGCTGAGAAAGTTGGGGCTCTTCAGCCTGGAGAAGAGAAGGCTGTGTGGAGACCTCAGAGCAGCCTTCCAGTGTCTGAAGGGGGCTACAAGGATGCTGGGGAGGGACTCTTCATTAGGGACTGTAGTGGTAGGACAAGGGGTGATGGCTTTAAACTGAAACAGGGGAAGTTCAGGTTAGATATAAGGAAGAAGTTCTTCACAGTGAGGGTGGTGAGGCACTGGAATGGGTTGCCCAAGGAAGCTGTGAATGCTCCAACCCTGGAGGTGTTCAAGGCCAGGCTGGACAGAGCCTTGGGCGACATAGTTTAGTGTGTGGTGTCCCTGCTCATGGCAGGGGGGTTGGAAGTGGATGATCTTAAGGTCCTTTCCAACCCTAACTATTCTATGATTCTATAATAGTAACAGTATTTAAATGAAGGTTTTAGAAGCCAATATAGTTTTATTAACATTAAAACAAGCCAAGGTGGCTATTCCTGGTTTAACGGATTTAAGTTTCTCATTATTAACCCTAAATCCTCCTCCTAGGTATCTGGTGCAGAATACTTCAAAGCCATAATGGCTATTCTGCAGGAGAAGAGAATTCTTCAACCCAACCCCCTCTATGACTCTATGATCTCTTCAACACTCACAGCCATGACTAGAGTCAAGAGTGGGTGATCGACATGTCCAAACATGAATCTAACTCGAGTTTTCCACCTTCAGGACTCTCAGAAGCAACCCCACTGCCTTGTACCAGATACCCCAGTCAGGGAAATCTCACATTATGACAGATTCAAACCAATCCTGTAGTCAATTCACACTTCAGCTCAGCATTCTCCAGCATTTAAATGCAATAACACTAAGGATCAAAGGCAGCTATGAATAAAAGACATGAGAATTTACATCCAAGGGTGCTAACTGCTGTCTCTCATAACAAGGAGGGTCAAGGAGCAGGAGCATCACTGTAATGACCAATTCTTTTGACAGAAGATGACAAGCAGCCATCAAGTGATAATTACTGCCCACAACAGCTCCCACTGCCCTGAACTGAGTGAGGAGCAATGGCCATAGGAGGAAGACTTAGCTTTAAAGATACACATATGTGAAAAATATGTCAACAAAACATCCTCATTTTGGCTTACAACAGCACTGACAGATCATGAAGCAAAGCTTCAAACTATAAAGTGCATTCCACCCCTGTGATTACAAACCAAGGCTTGAACTACACTGCATGCTCTGATGTAAACTAGGAGATAACTCCCTCTCAGGGTATTTCTTTATGGAGAGTGGCATCAAAAGATGCTATGACAGATCAAATGTTTGATTGGAGCAAACAAGGCTTTAATTAAAAAGACGATTTGGAGGAATAAAGCATGAAACTGGTACTTACATTTTGTCTGATCAACTGTATTCTGAGGCACCATCTTAAATACTTTAAGACCTGGTGAATAACTTCAAAATTCTTATTACTTTTAATTAATTTTTGCTTCATTTGGAAAATCCAAGTCTCAGCGTGACAGATTTCCAGCTTGGAGAGCTCTGAGCTAAATGAAGCATTAGGAATATTTACAACAGGTCCCCATCATGCTTGAACTGGGAATCAGGGTCACTGTTTTAGCAAAGGACTTATGCAGCCTCCAAAGTTAGAAAAACCAAGGTAAGGAGCTTGGTTATTCCAGCATCAGAAGACTGATGACTAAGACCTAGCTAACCTCACAGCTAACAGTAATACAGCATCCCAATGCTCTTCATCCATGCAAAGTACTTTTCCTCTCTAATAAACTTCAACTGAAAAGACACGTTAAGCTTTTCTATTGCAACCAAACACTGTCATCCTTTACCACACAGGAAAATGAGATTTACAGTGTGTTTTCTCCTTAAGGAAAACATGGTTTTTAAACTGGAACAGGGCAGGTTTATTTCAGGCAAAAGGAACAAGCTTTATGATGAGGGTGCTGAGGCGCTGGCACAGGGTGCCCAGAGAAGCTGTGGCTGCCCCATCCCTGGCAGTGTTCAAGGCCACGTTGGACACAGGGGCTTGGAGCAACCTGCTCTAGTGGAAGGTGTCCCTGCCCGGGGCATGGGTTGGAGCTGGAGGAGCTTTAAGTTCCCTTGCACACAAACCAGGCTGGGATCTGTGATAGAGGTTACTTAAAAGACAATACAGAAAAAGATACCAAAGCCCCTGTTATTCAGGAAAGATTCTGCTCTCTGATCTACAAACACACTGTCCTTCCACAGGAGTTACCACAGGCTCTTGCAACCCAGTGTCACTTCCCTCACCTTGTAGCCTGCACTACGATGAAGTATCAGGTTCATGCTTTAAATGAGCAAGGGAGTCACATGTAAAGGTGATTTCGTCCCAGGAGGACTGCTCTCACTCCAGAAGGCCCTTGAGAAGATAAAGGGGGTTCTATGATGTCTGTGGCACAAGCTATGGACCTCCCAGGCACATGCATGTGACCAGTTTCTTCAAGTCATACTCACAAGGTTAGTCTGCAGAAGAGAACCACCACAGCAGCTCCTCAAAGTTGTGGACAATGACCTAGAGAGCTTTATTTTCCAGTCCCAAGCATCATTAGCTGTGACTGATTTAATCAAGAGCCATGAGGGCCTATTACTATCTATAGGTGTGATTTTGCAAATATATTTCCTTGACAACCATGTTATGGGTACACTTGCTTCCAAACAGACCATTTCAGGTGCAGTCTTACATCCAACCCGCTTATAAAGACAGAGATGAACCAAAACTCTCCATGACAGGGAAACCAATTATAGGGGACATGCTGCTAATGCATAAAGAGCAGTGGAGGCCCTCAAGATCTGCACTGAACAAAGCTAGCAGCATATGGGTTTAGTATGTCAGTCAAGGTGACATGAAGGCTGAAGAGCATCCAAGAAATACATCAGTGAACTTTAGGTTCCAGCTCCAAGATGCAACAGTGAGCAGAAATAGGGTGGCAAATGAGAAAACAAAGCACAAATTCACATTGACAAAACCATCCTGAAGCCTCCTCCCATTCTCATGCAGCAGGAAAACATCTCAGTGCCACCAAAGGTGGTTTTCCTCATCAGCTGTGCTTTTAGAAGAGCAATTCTCCAGGTAAAGGCTCTCTGTGCTCCCCTCCTCTTCCCACTGGCACCACAAAGCGCATCTACACTGAAGTACTGCAATGCCAAAAGCAAAAGGATTGGTGTGGGCATAGAAAGAGCAATTTTTCTAACTCTAGGAGTTGATCAAGAAAGGAATAATGAATAGGGCATTACAGTAATTGCACTAAAACCCCATTACTGCCACAGAATACAAACCAAACCCCTCTGCTGAACTGCACCCATTAATCTGCACACGTTAGGAAAATGAGGAGTGCAGCACTAGAAGAATTACAGAGAGGTGACAGAAGGGGAGTAAAAGGAAAGAGCCAACAAAGGCACCATCAACATACACTGAAAAAGCTTTTCTCTGACTGCATGAGAACTGAGAGATCTTAAGATACCATAAAAATAATATTCCCTGGAATTACTCCGCATTAAAGGCTGTATTAATCATTCCATGCTCCTAAAAGAAAGCAAGCCACATTTAACACCTTACCAGCTTTATTTTACACTGTCTTTAGGAAGGAATCAAAATAACTGTGCTTTTCTCCTAAAAGCAGACTGAATCTGCAGAGCTGAACGCAAAGTCTCCTGCAAATTCTCTATATTAAAAGAAACCTGAAGGTTTTCCTCCTATTTTCTCTGAACGGTGATGCTTTCAGGATGAGGGAAACTCCTTTATCCTCTGTTACTTACTCAGCCAAGTTTCTAGTTTTTACAGCTGAGGCTAATGGAGAAGGAAGAAAACTGAAGTGTACAAGTCAGGAGTTGCAGCAAGACTTATTAAAGACCATCATTTCAGGCGCTTTGTGTTTTATCATTCCTCATGTCATTTAACTTGGTTAACAGTTTGTTCTTAACACTAGAATCACAGAATGACAGGTTGGAAAGGACCTCAGGGATCCTTCTTCCAAAGTGAGGGCACAAAATGCTTGAGAGGAAGCCAGAAGACACACAAAGGAATAGATTCTGCCTTTAGAGGAGAACCTAAGCACAGGCGCAGCATCATTGGTTAAGCACAGCTCAGAAAGAGCAAAGGGCCACCCAAGTCTCTATAAACATAACTAGACATGTTGGGTTTTACAACAGATGGCAACACAGGGGAGCAACATGTTCTGCAACACATCTGGTGTCTTATCACTATTCAATAGGAATTAATTAGGTGAGGAAACATCATAAATCCAGAGCAATCCCCAACCTTGAGTCATATTCGGCCTGGAGAAAGAAGCT
Source organism: Nestor notabilis (assembly GCF_000696875.1). NCBI lineage: Eukaryota > Metazoa > Chordata > Aves > Psittaciformes > Psittacidae > Nestor > Nestor notabilis. Next base: position 13,952 of record NW_009945054.1, on the reverse strand, counting down.
GTGTGGAGACCTCAGAGCAGCTTCCAGTGTCTGAACGGGGCTACAAGGATGCTGGGGAGGGACTCTTCATCAGGGACTGTAGTGATAGGACAAGGGGTGATGGGTTTAAACTGAAACAGCAGAAGTTCAGGTTAGACATGAAGAAGCTCTTTCCTGTGAGGGTGCTGAGGCGCTGGAACAGGTTTCCCAAAGAAGTAGTGAATGCTCCATCCCTCGCAGTGTTCAAGGCCAGGCTGGACACAGCCTTCGGTGACATGATCTAGTGTGAGCCGTCCCTGCCCCTGGCAGGGGGTTGGAAGTGGATAATCTTAAGGTCCCTTTCAACTCAAACCATTCTATGGTGCCTCTAGAAGCGTAACCATCCTGCTGCTGAATCCTGCAGGTAGAACCTGAGCAGGTCAGAACAAGTTGCACACTTGTCTCTTCTGCAATAACTAAATAAAAAAAGAAAGAGTTCTGGAGCTACCCAAGATTTCCAAGAATCAACTCCAGGTTCTTACTTTTCCTCCTCCTCCCTTTTAAGCCAGATACTTTAATCTTTAGGGAGCTAATGAAGTAAGATGCCAACTCACTCTTTCAACAGCTTTCTCCCTCCTCCTTCTTCCTACTTCATTTGTATTCATGGTACTTCACCACTAAGTACTGAGGGTACAAAGCTAGTGTTAAAGAAAAGGTATCATTACTGACTATAACAGCATTAATAATGTGTCATAATCCATAGCTTACAAGAAGCACAATCAAGAACATTCAAATCAATTTTTAATATTAAAGTCCATTAACTGAAACACACTGGGAGCAAGAAGTAATCAGAGCACCCCGAGCTCTCAACACTGGCTTTGTAGAACAAGCAAGCTGCTGATTCAGACAAACAGAAAACATTATCTAGAGGCAGATGTCTCGGCATCTGTCTTCTTGTAATGCAGAATCATAAAGTAAGTGAGCTTAGATGTTCCCCTCAATTTCCTGCTTCTCACTGGGGGACACTAAGAAGTGATAACTCGGCTCTTGCTATGGTAGTTCTACAGGCAACATCCTAAAGAAGGCAAAGACAGTGTTTGAGGGTGCCCTCTGCTTACCATGGTGCAGCTGAAGAAAGGGCTTCAGAGCTTTTAATTAACTGAATTCAAAACAGCCTCTACCCAAAGGCTCTGCAAAAACCTTCAATATTGCAGCCTTCCAGCATCTGATGGGGAGGGAGGGACTCTTCATCAGAGAGTGTAGCAATAGGACAAGGGGTGATGGGTTTAAACTTAAACTGGGGAAGTTCAGGTTAGATACAAGGCAGAAGCTCTTCCCTGTGAGGGTGCTGAGGCGCTGGCACAGGGTGCCCAGAGAAGCTGTGGCTGCCCCAGCCCTGGCAGTGTTCAAGGCCAGGTTGGACACAGGGGCTTGGAGCAACCTGCTCTAGTGGAAGGTGTCCCTGCCCGTGGCAGGGGTTGGAGCTGGAGGAGCTTTAAGGTCCTTTCCAACACAAACCAGGCTGGGATTCTGTGATTTATGACAACACCTTTTTCAGCTTCCAGCTGCTGCTATGTAAACGCCAGCAAGAATGAAACCCAGTTATATCTGCATGAGGTTTTTAACAAAACACGCCCACACTACACCCATCTTTGCTCCATCTGAAGATACCTGACACTTCAGTCCCCTGCTTCAAGCTTTTCCCTTGCTATTGCAGCAGGTCTCTATTGCACCCAACACAATATTGCAATGAGGGTGCCTTTTACTAAGCATTTCTCTAGCAGTGAGCTTAATGTCACAGCTATATTTTAATAGTCATTTCAATGTCTATAAAAATCAAGTTCGACACAATAAAACCACTATCAAACTACTGTGGAAATAGTTAGCAAAAGAATGGCCCCTGCAAGACACTATTTACTGCCATATAGAGCTGGTGATGCAGAGCAAAAAGCCTAAAGCAAGGGGAAAACAGGGTGATGGGAAGAAGTTTTCATTCCTACTGCTCTTCCTGCTCAGCATTTCTACAAAGGAAAGAAGAACCAAAATTCCTCAGGAAATTTTATGGAGCAAAGAAAGGAGTTTTAGGGTTTTATACATCAAACCTTACTCAATATATTTTTACTTGCCATCACCTTATTTGTCTCAGTCCTTCAAGCTGCCTCCAACAGCAAGTACAGAGAGAGAGCACAGCTCCAGAATCAAACAATCCCCAAGGAACTTGTTCTGCTTCCTTACAAGTAACAGTCAGAGAGAAGAATTACCTGCTAAGAGCTGCTATTGATCCACCAACACTTTGTCTTTCCCACAACAGCCAGGCTGGTGCAGAAATGGGAAATACACAATCCCTTTCCCCAGAGTTGTATCTTATACCAGAATACATGGAAGAACGGACTGGAAGTGACTCGAACAGCATGAGAAGAGAGGCATTTTGCAGAAACAGGGAAAAATTGTTTCTCCCCCAAGCACTAAGACATCACATGCCTCCTGCTGCATCCAGAGCAGCAGCAGAGCTGGCTCCAGCAGCTGGTCTGAACAAAGAGTCCCTGTCCACCCGCTCCAGGCTGCGGGGAGCTAGGATCTCTTCATCAGCCCTGCCACTAGTGATGGCGTTTCCTCATCGCACTGTCCGAGGGAGCTCGTATCCATATGAACTCCGTGTTTCTCACCTAAGGGGAATCCTTTGAACCCACACTCATTTTTATGCTTGTTCTAGAGAAGTAAGGAGAAGGAAATGTAACTGATAGGCTATTCCTGTGCTTCAATGATCCAGCATCACATTTTACTCCCTTCATAAATAGAATCCCAGACTGGTTTGTGTTGGAAGGGACCTTAAAGCTCCTCCAGCTCCAACCCCTGCCAAGGGCAGAGACACCTTCCACTAGAGCAGGTTGCTCCAAGCCCCTGTGTCCAACCTGCCCTTGAGCACTGCCAGGGATGGGGCAGCCACAGCTTCTCTGGGCACCCTGTGCCAGCGCCTCAGCACCCTCACAGGGAAGAGCTTCTGCCCAAGAGCTCATCTCAATCTCCCCTCTGGCAGGTTCAAGCCATCCCCCCTTGTCTTACCATAAGGAGGTAAGGAACAATTCCCATAATCAGCATTTCAGAGACACACCAAGACCTTACATGAAGGAATTCTGTATTAGCCAGCACTGAAAGAATTCGCTTGTCCACTGGCCCCTTATCTTGTCCTGGAGCTCTTTGGGTCAGTAATGCTTAGCAGTAAAGCATTCCAATCTCATGTAACTGCAGATGTCCCTATAATCCAGATAAATGTCTAATACTTTATTTCTTTAATCCTTTTAGACTCTTAATAACAGTGCAAGACTCAAGAACAAAACCAATAAAGTGCAATATAATAAATATTAAACAAATATTTGGCTCTACATCAAAAGTCTGGGATTGCTGTTTTGCCTCGTTTGACTCATGCATGATGGAAACTACTGTCTGTGCTCTGAGCCACAAAAATATCTGTTCTCGTCTCCAGCCACTTCACTTGGGAGCAAGAACGACTGTTTTCTCACCATAAGAGTTCAATAACTGAACACTCAGGGAAAGGGATCTTCATCCACTGCTTCCACCCCTCCCAGTGCTTTGTCATATGTCACTAAACTCATTTTAGACAGTCAATGCCAGCTGCTGTGTCTGTAAGCAAATCCCAGTCTCAACCAGAATTCCAAGTTGCTCTTCTGTATGTTGCTGCCCAAAACATGGGAAGTCCATAAGAGAAAGGTTGTGAAGGAAGAGGCAGTTAGAGACTGCCAGGCTGAAGCCATACCTTCTAGAGGAACTCTGACTCAAAATACCTACAGAACTAAGCTAAAAGCAGCCACAAACTGCTTTTTAATATTTAAACCAACTTACCAAAAACAAAATGAGCAAAATCACTTTTGTAGGTGCACCACTTACCCTTCACACGGGAAGAAAAACCAAAAATGAAACCACACCAACACAGGACACACCAGTCTCAGATGGGAGGAGCTGAAAAAAGTCTCTCAAGTCCACCCCACTGAAGGTCAGAGCAGCATCAGGAAGCAATGGATTGATGGAAACAACCAACACCTCCAAGTCACGGTAAGTAAATATAACAGGCAAGAGTCAGACAGCACAGCAGCAGGAGGTGGATGAAGCTCTGGATCTACTGGATGCCCTCTGCTAGAGAAGTGATTCAGCCTCCACATACCACAAACAAGTGATGAGAGTTCACAGTTCATCACTGCAGTGCTTACAGATTCCATCTGCCCCAGTTACAAGTCTCCAAACATAAACACTATTTCCCACCAACACAAAGGGTGAAACAGGGGTAGCTCAGCGAGTAGGAAGGAATTCCAGCGGGAACAAGACAACGGGTGATACCTGCAGAAAACTGGAGGGCATTCATACCACATTGCCCAGAGAAGCTGTGGCTGCCCCATTCCTGGCAGTGTTCAAGGCCACGTTGGACACAGGGGCTTGGAGCAACCTGCTCTAGTGGAAGGTGTCCCTGCCCGTGGCAGGGGTTGGGACTGGGTGAGCTTTAAGGTCCCTTCCAACACAAACCCATCTATGGTTGTATGACAAAATATAAGAAATAAAAAGCCTTGAAAACATTAAAAATTAAACAGCATGTGACACACGAAGAAACATTAAAAGGAAAATGGATAGCAAAAAAGCTTTCATGTCGAAATCATTGACAGTTTTGTATTGTACTCAGAAGATACAAAGCAATATACATTGGTACGTGCAGAGCCTGAGGCCAGCAATGCATCCAGCAGCCAAGGCCAGACATGAGGAACATCACCATTACCTCACAAAGCATTCTATAGGCTTTAATGTAAGTATTATTTTCTATATATTAGTCATAGAATGGTCTGTGTTGGAAGGGACCTTAAAGCTCATCCAGCTCCAACCCCTGCCACAGGCAGGGACACCTTCCACTAGAGCAGGTTGCTCCAAGCCCCTGTGTCCAACCTGCCCTTGAACACTGCCAGGGATGGGGCAGCCACAGCTTCTCTCAGCACCCTCACAGGGAAGAGCTTCTGCCCAAGAGCTCATCTCAATCTCCCCTCTGGCAGGTTCAAGCCATTCCCCTTGTCCTGTCCCTCCATCCCTTGTCCAAAGCCCCTCTCCAGGTCTCCTGGAGCCCCTTTAGGCCCTGGAGCTGCTCTAAGGTGTCCCCTTGAGGAGCCTTCTCTTCTCCAGCTGCCCCAGCCCAGCTCTCTCAGCCTGGCTCCAGAGCAGAGCTGCTCCAGCCCTCGCAGCAGCTCCGGGGCCTCCTCTGGACTTGCTCCAACAACTCCACATCCCTCTTGTGTTGGGAGCCCCAAGTCAAACAAGACCTGATGAACAAACCATTAGCTCTTCCCATTACTTAAAAAACAGTAAGCAAAAACCCCACTTCTTGCCATTTTGATGTTTGTTTTTATTCATACACTTGTATTTTGGGAGAATATCCTTATATTTAGTCAAGAGAAAGTCTAAAGTTTCCCACAGACCCTTATCTCTAACTTTCCTGCCCCAAGTGATACGTTAACCATCTCTCCACTTAGTCACTCAGCTGCAGTGCAACCCCTCCCTTGGAGGACAATATTTACCAGCCATTCCAAGCCACTGCCTTGACACTCCGCAGCCATTCCAGGGTCACACTTTGCTCACTGGAGTCATCTGCACAGCAGATTTTTTGAAGCAAACGTCCTTTCAAATTGTTCACCAGCTGCGTCAGGACTTGGAATCTCAAATCATCATCAACGACTTCCATCTGGCTCAGCACTGGGATGTTTCCTGCTGCAGAGTCCACTACAGGGATACTTCTTCCATTCATTTCACCTCATTCCTGATACGTGGCTTTTGCTACAGATACTATTGCACACACATCACATTGAAATAGAAACAACTCCTCAACAAAAACACCCAGCTACATTCACTGAACCATTCCCTGCTGCCAGTATTTTTTCCTGCAGACCAGCTGCCAGGATTAGGAGGATGTTAAAGCATCAGCTGGGAGGCACGCTGGAGACACAGCTTTCCGTGATCCTGTATTCCTGCCCCTTCCAGCAAGTCCATTTAGCCATATGCAGGGACCACAGGCACCAGGGTTTGCCATCTTATTCCTTCTGAATCTTTATTTTATTCCATGTATGGAAAATAGGAAAGCCCTCCTTTACTAACACAACACAGCTGAAGGTCCTTCTGCATTCGGTTTGGGTACATTCTGGCATCATCAGCTCCTTGTTTGGCATCAATTACTCCTCCTGGGACCCACAGGCTATTGAGCTCTGTTCCCTAAACATGTGTTATTTTATTCCATTCAACTTCAAACTGAGTGATGTCAGTACTTCCGTGCTTTGTTCCGAGGAGGAGGAGAAGGCAGAGCAAACACAAACACCCAGGGCTGGAACTCCAAAAGGTATCTGGATGCTGGAAGTTGCTCTCAGGCACATCGCAGTTCATGTGCTCTCACATATCCAGCCTGAGCTACCAGATGAACACAGTAAAAGCTGCTCAGGAGCTGTGCCTCCAGGAAGCACTGCCAGCACTCAGTTAGGAACTTGCCACCTCAAGCCAAGAGGTTCCTTCTGGAGGAAGACATTTCTCCATGATGCCACCAAATTGCTCTCCACACACAGGACTCCTCAGGGAATGCTGCTTTCGTACCATGAGCTTCCAAAACCCCTGCACCAAGCCCCGACTGTTCAGACAGGTTTTCAGGCTCAATATAAACTCTATAGTAGAAATGTTTAAGTAACACAGCTACTACAACAATAGAGATACACACAACAGAGTGCCTCAGGAAATCAAGAGTCTATAAACATTTATATGGCTTATGTACACTTTTACTCCCATTTGTGTTCATAAAGTACACTGCAAATCCCTTATCACTCACTCACTGGTATTTAAATGGACAGAGGGGAGGCTGAGCTGAGCTCTGAGGCAGAAGCTCTTCCCTGTGAGGGTGCTGAGGCGCTGGCACAGGGTGCCCAGAGAAGCTGTGGCTGCCCCATCCCTGGCAGTGTTCAAGGCCAGGTTGGACACAGGGGCTTGGAGCAACCTGCTCTAGTGGAAGGTGTCCCTGCCCGTGGCAGGGGTTGGAGCTGGAGGAGCTTTAAGGTCCCTTCCAACACAAACCAGGCTGGGAGTCTGTGTTTGGTTTTCTATGATAGTTTCTTTTTCCTGCAAGCGAGCTGAGAGGAATGATCCTCAGCAGAATTAGGGTATTTGTATGATTTTCTCATGTCTTCTAGAAAGACATTTTACTCCTCCAACACCCTCCAGCACAATCAGCCACCACAAACCTCCAAAAACAAGTTATAAAAAGGTTTGTGCTAAACCAACATAAACAGTTCTCTAAATAAAGCAGCTGTGCTAAGAAACAGTATTTAAAAAACCAAATTTCAAGTATCATGGCCAATAGCTACTTCAGTTATTCATCCATCTGTTACGTATATGGATACATGACTACACATAACAGTTCTCAGTGTAATTATTTCAGTTTAGTGACAGAGCTACATGGAGCAGAAAAATATTCCCAGAGATAGTTCATATTTTGCTGATGAAACTGGAATTCAGCAACTGTGGCTGCTTGTGTTACAAGCTTTTACATCAGAAACCACATTTAATGCACAAATTACATAAACATGCAGAGATTAATCCTATAAATACCCAAATGTTTTCACAACAGCAGCCTGAAAATGCAGATAAAGTTTCAGAATTCCACAAATTCTCTCTTTTTGAGCCTTCCTTTTGGTTTGGATTTCAATTCCCCCCCCAAACTAAAGGAGGAAAGCATTCCAGTAACTCCTTAAGGAATTCATGAAAGCATTATTCAGAAAATTGTCAGAACAGCCTTGGGATCTACCACAGGCCAGAAAGTAGAATTTAAAGTGTTTGCAAGTTCACAAAAACTAAAAAAGCTGAATTTTCAGTGGTCCATTTCCCAAAGACGGACCACAAAGAGCAGCCCATGTATTTCCTAGGATGGTTTGGGTTGAAGGGACCTTAAAGCTCCTCCAGTTCCAACCCCTGCCCCGGGCAGGGACACCTTCCGCTAGAGCAGGTTGCTCCAAGCCCCTGTGTCCAACCTGCCCTTGAACACTGCCAGGGATGGGGCAGCCACAGCTTCTCTGGGCACCCTGTGCCAGCGCCTCAGCACCCTCACAGGGAAAGAACTTCTGCCTTAGATCCGACTTAAACTTCCCCTCTTTCAGTTTGTCAGCCCTTACCCTGTCACTCCTGTCCCTGATGAAGGTCCCTCTCCAGCTTCCTTGTAGCCCCCTCCAGACACTGGAAGCTGCTCTGAGGTCTCCACGCAGCTTCTCTTCTCCAGGATGAACAGCCCCAACTTTCTCAGCCTGTCTCCATACAGGAGGTGCTCCAGCCCCTGATCATCCTCATGGCCTCCTCTGGACTTGCTCCAACAGCTCCATGTCCTCCTCATGTTGAGGACACCAGAACTGTACACAGTGCTGCAAGTGGGGTCTCAACAGAGCAGAGTAGAGGGGCAGCGATTAGCTGCCACTCCATGTTTTGTGGGAGTTTCAGACTTGCACCCAGCAGGAGAGGTAAGACTGACATCTTTAACAGAGTAAATACTTGAAAACTGGATTAGCACTAGCTCCCCATTCGTGCTTCGACCCATTGCTGCGACTCAGCTTCCAGCCATTTATCTCCAGCTGGACCCACCTACAGGTATTTAATGAGATTTATTGGATTTCAGTCCTGGGGGACTACTAAGGGATCAAAGCGCATCCTCCATGTGCTCTACAGCCAGCACTGGACAAACTCCAGAAGCACAAACATTTCAAAGAAAACTTACTGCAACGCTTATGCCTGTAGTTGTCAACTGACAAAGGCTTCCTGGAGACTAAGCTGCATCCAGTTTACTTCCCTCTTCCATAGGAACTCTGTCTATGCAGAAAAGAAAAGGCATTTATAACATAAAGAAAGCTGTGCCAGGTGTGGTAAATCATCCGAAATTAGAGTCCTATCAGTGCACCTAAATCAAGTATTTACAGACAAAGAGGAAAACTACAAATCCCACCATGGTATTTGAAATTCCAGAATGGTTTTACCCCCGAATTAATACCAAACCAGAAACTTTAGATCAGGACCATGTCCCACTGTCACTTCCAAACCTGTGAACAATGTAAAGGGTGAATCCTTGTGTTGTGAAAATTCTCCCTCCCCTTTCGTTTTCTAGGATCAAGAGTGGAAATTGAGAGTGCCAGTTATTATTCCATGACGATTAACAGCTGAAAAACCCCTGACCTGACTGAGAAGTTACTCTGCAGAGGGAAATAACTGCTCTGTATCACACTCACATGCAGCTAGCTACCTGCAGGAAGTCAGTATGTGTTCTACGAGGTAAAAACAGTATATCTGATAAATCCCTACAGGAATCATTTCTCAGAACAATCCCCATTTGCAATGCTGTTACTGACCTGGATGAAAACAAACAGGAGTACACACTTGCTTCCACTTATCTGTTATCTTTATCCCTCTCCAATCTCTTGCTTGCAACAAGTGTTCATTGAGAGAGAGCAATAGCGGCTGCTGTGTAAACTGAGAGTAATCAAGCACATGCCTACAGTCAAATTAAGGTCATTCATTTCAGAAGTATAATCCATCTACCAGGCCCTTATGTCTGCTTCATGTGATGCCAGGGATGGGGAGCACAGACATGCCTCTCTGCAGCAAGCAGGGAATTAGAAGATAGCACAAGAAAACACGAAACAGTAGGGTACATTGTCTCTAGCAGATTGAACCTGCACACACTTCACTGAAATTGCACTATACATCAGCAAATACTGCATGGGCATTTTTACTCCATTCTGGGATACATCAGAGCACAGTCCTGTCAGCGACAGTGCAAAGGGAAATGTCACAGAACCACAGCCTGGTTTGTGTTGGAAGGGACCTTAAAGCTCATCCAGCTCCAACCCCTGCCACGGGCAGGGACACTTTCCACTAGAGCAGGTTGCTCCAAGCCCCTGTGTCCAACCTGGCCTTGAACACTGCCAGGGATGGGGCAGCCACAGCTTCTCTGGGCACCCTGTGCCAGCACCTCAGCACCCTCACAGGGAAGAGCTTCTGCCCAAGAGCTCATCTCAATCTCCCCTCTGGCAGGTTCAAGCCATTCCCCTTGTCCTGTCCCTCCATCCCTTGTCCAAAGCCCCTCTCCAGGTCTCCTGGAGCCCCTTTAGGCCCTGGAGCCGCTCTAAGGTGTCCCCTTCAGGAGCCTTGTCTTCTCCAGCTGCCCGAGCCCAGCTCTCTCAGCCTGGCTCCAGAGCAGAGCTGCTCCAGCCCTCGCAGCAGCTCCGGGGCCTCCTCTGGACTCGCTCCAACAGCTTCACATCCCTCTTGTGCTGTTCCCCAGAGCTGGACTCAGTACTCGGAGTGGGGTCTCACAAGATACGTCACAGAACTGCAACAACTGTAAACATACAGTTACAGAAGTACAGGCTAAGTTTAAAATGTTGGTGCCCTTGATGCACTGTATCTTTGACCTAATACAGGCCATAAGGAAGCACCTACCCAGGCATCACGTGCTGTTTTGAAGTAGCAACACTCGACACATCATCCTGTATAGATATCCAGCCCTATCTTCATCAAGGCTTTGCATTTATGAAGCTGTCCAAAGCCAGGAACACCTTGGCTGCAAGGCAGAGCTCACACCTTCTTACTGATCATAGTAAAAGCACAACTATCCATGTTTTCCAGTGACTCAGTAGGAGTAGCAGAGGAAAGTAGAGTCAGCATCCTGAAAATTAACAGGAGAGTACAAGCCCTGTAGCCAGGAAGTTCTTCTACATCTGACCACATAGGGACAACATGGCACTATTTTTCTATTTCACTATTTAGTCAAAAAAAAGAAGAAAAATAGCAATTAAACTGTCACAGTAGTGCTCTAATTACTCCTTATCTGTGCATACTTTTGAACACAAAGGCATTTTAAAAATGATACCTGTATTAAGGATAGTAGCATCGGTTCTACCTCTTACTGCAGTTCTAAGACCAAAGGAAAAGGGTTAAGTAACAGCAGAAGTCAAGAGGATTTGGAAGTTGCTAGAGCTACTTTATGCTGTCTCAGAAGCACTATTGAGGCTCCCAGACTTCCTAAAGCAGTTCATTACATCTCCTCTCCACCAGCATGAGGAGGAACACCAGAATTACCATCTTCACGCCCCACTCAAAGTGGGAAACATGAGACTGAGCAGCCACACTCCGCAGCCACTTGCATACAGCAGATATAAGCAGCTTCTGAAAGCCTCTGATGTTCCTCCTGAGGAAGCCACACATCCACATGGCCGCCTCAACATGACCACACACCTCCCCACTGTCATGGGCAAGAGACAAAATACAGGAGGAGAAGGATACGCAGCATCGGGATGAAGGAAAGCTGCCTCCATTAAGCTTATTGTTTCCCCGTTTCAGATGGTTCTCCATATGTTAATCTAATAGCTGCATTATCCCTTTATATCCGCACCCATTCCTCACCCAACCGCCCCGCGTGCCGAGCCATGAATGCTCTCAGGAAGCGGAGCTGAGTCACGCTCACAACTGCCTGCTGAGATAATGCCTGCGCACTACGCAGCAGCACTCCTCAGTCTGAGGCCGTCAAGTTGGGTTTACACACGTGCTGGACATCCAGGATCATCTCCAAACCCCACTGCACAAAGAGCAGCAGCATTTCCTAACCCACCTGTATCCTACCACAGCTTCAGTATAGGTACGTTGCAAGATTTTGTTCCAGCTGCATCAGTCAGCCAATCTTTGGGACTTGAGATGTTAAGAAAGCTTTGTTGTGCACAGGAACATGATAGTCAAGAGGAGGAAAAGAACTACATGTATGTATTGGGGGGTTGGAACTAAATGAGTTTTAAGGTCCCTTCCAACCCAAAACATTCTAGGACACATATACACATGTATATCATATACATGTATATTATATATACACATCTTACATATACACACACACTTTGAGCTCCCATGACTGGGACATAAGTAATATAACCCACCACAATAGATACCTTGCTATTTCTGCTGTAGTGAAGCATTCACACTAGGTATATTGCATGTATATATCACTAAGATGGCAGTGAAATCAATCCTGTTTGTAAACAGGCGAATGTTTCTGTCCCAGTGTCAGACAACACTCATCCAAAGTCAGTCTCCATCACAGAGATCATCACTGGTCATGGTAAGTAATTAGGAATCAAAATGCTAATATGTTCAGCTTAACAGTCTTCTCCCTTTGTGTCTGGGACTATCCAACTGCTGCATCAATTCCCCACAACCTCAAAGTTTCACAAGCAGCAATAAATAAACCACCAGAAGCCTCAGTGTGTCCAGAAGCGCCCTTTTCTAACACCACAAAGATGTGTAAAGCACATGTAACCAAACTGAATATTCCTCTTCCTCAGGAGGAAACCCAGCGACACCAAAAGGAAGCCAAAACGCTTCCAAACCAGCATCGAGCAGAGTAGCACGGGCCAGTGAATCACAACATGCAATTAGTTCTAAATCTGATTTTATCTCTATGCAGCACTTCATCTGAATCTGAGCTCACACCCTTGTAGTTCAGCAGAGAAACACCCTAATTTTGCTGAGGTTCGCCCCCCATCTAAGTATCAATGAAAGCCAAACCTATTATAAACCATTACAAACTTCCCTCCTGAGCAGCAGACACCACAACAGAACACCCATTGAGCACATAACCTTGAGATTCTTGAAACTCCAAACCCATTTTTTCTCCTTAAATTACATTTAAGACTTGCTCTCCTACTCCACAGGGAAGGTCCCACACTGGATATCCAAATACACTTGAAGTGTATTCTTAAATACGCAGCTTATTCCACACTTCTTATCCTCTCACCCTTTCACACTCACTTCCAGGACATCAATTCCTGGAAAGCCAGGTCCGGGCAATCCCCTCCAGCACAGTAGCAGATACAAAGTTCCTGCAAAAGAAGAACTTGCTTTCTAGTGTCACTGGCTTGTAACAGAGTATACTATGTGATGGTTTAGTCACTCTAGTCTTCCAAAAACACCTGACCTGTCCCACACCATGAAGCAGGGATTTGGAAGACTTAGCAAGTGACAGCCATCCATCGCGCTTCTGCTGCCGTGTGTATCTGTCCTGCCTCCTCAACACTCACGTTACTCGCAGGTCTCACACAGTGTAAGCGCACAGCCAGGAACTCCCAGTAATTTAAAAGCCATGCTCTTGTTTCCTAGGAATGCACACACAATTCAAAATTGATTCCTAAGATTCACTCGGCCTCTACTTAGACCCAGAAACTCCTTCTTCCTGCCCACGTTGTTTATACAAGGCTTAGCTGTGAGGATATATGAAAAGTAAGTTGTTCTTCACAATCAGAGTCCAAGGAATGTGCTGGACATTAAATGTGTATTTCCAAGAGGAACAGTCAGATTTATTATTTCCTTCCCCAAGACACACACTCTCACTCAGGCCAATACAGTTCTCTTCTCCATAACCCCTAAAAAACAAAAGCTTCTGAGCAAAATGAACCATCTTCACAACCCAGATGGGCCCTCTCAGCACAACGCTGCCCAAAGCCACCCCACTTGGGTTCCGTTTAATCAGAACTAAAGAGAGCGGAGATGTTTTAACTACCAGCAGGGAACAATCCCCCTCTGTTTGAAAGGGACGGAAGAAGCGGAGAACGAAATGGATCCCGGACAGCAGCGCGCAGGGGACACCCTTCATCTGTATGAAAATCACACTCCCTGCGAAAGCCAGAGCCTTTTCCCTTGGGAGCCTGCTCCTAGAGAGCGACGGGGGATGAGGGAGCAACAGGCAGCACCGCGGAGCCAGCGCTGGAAGCGGGTCCTGCTCAGCTGCCATCAGGAAGGGGGGGAGGAAAGAAACCAGTGTAGGAATAACTCGGAGCCCTCTTCCAACCAGACAAAGTAGCAGCGGGGAAGAAAAGAGAAAGAACCAGGAGGAAAAGGCAACTTTTTCAGCGCTCCAGCGGAGGTTTACAGACAACGTCTGAACC